>NC_058406.1:83855205-83919516 GCF_002201575.2 Neomonachus schauinslandi | reverse complement strand
TGCCTTTCTTTATGCTTGCTAAACTGTGGCAATCAGTATTTGACAAATGACATATAAGATGAATTCAGAAATGAGATAGAGAAAAAAAACCCATTTAATGATCAAAGAATAAATAAGTACAGCCACAAAGACTTCTTTACTTGTAAATACTGGCTCACATTATTAATAATAATATAATTATTAACTAGTATCCAGGCGACTTATAATTTAGTATTAACAATAGGACAATTATGTAGATAAATATAAAATATGACAAAATATAGGAAGTGAGTATGTATTACAAGGTTTAATGAGAAATGAGATATGGGACTCACCAACCAAAAGGTTCTCCCCTTGAGCTCCCATTATCATCCTTTTTCTTCAAACTCATTAGTCTCCAGGCATTGTTTCTTCTACTCTCTCCCTGTTTTTGTCTATCCTCACTCCTTACTTTATTCAGTTCCAACCCATTTTAGATCCTACGGGTCATCAATCCAAGTTTTGCTAATATCTCAATTTCCCCTGTCCCATTATTCATGTTACATCCCGTCTGGCTGCCCATACTGGCTTTCTCTCAGTTCTTCATATCTGCTATGCTCATTTCCACTTTGGGGCCTTTGCATATATTGTTCCCTATGCCTAAAATACTCTTTCTTGTCCGCAAATGCCTTTAACCCCCTGCTACTTCACCTAGCTAAGACCTCTTCATTCTCCAGATCTCTGCCTATGCTGTGCATCAGAGAAGCCATATTTGATTCCCAGCCTAAGTTTTACCTTTTTAAATAAACATGTACAGATCCTTTTTAAAACATGACAAGTGAAATTAGCTGTCAAGTCTTCTTTTTTGTTAGATTATAACCTCTGCATTGGCGGGGGTGGGGGTGCATTTCTGTTTTAGCCATTGTTAAATCCCCAGGGCTAATTATCATTTGATCATGTTAGGCATGAATATTTATTCCATACAAATAAATGAAAGGAGAAAGAGACTCTAGAAACTCAGCTGAGATGATCAAGGAAGGATTTATGGGGAAGGAAGTATGTGAGATAGATTTTGACACACAGTGAGAGGCAGCGGGATTGGTTGGTGCTGAGACTTGGAACAAGAGAGTTAGCGGGTGCTCAGAGAAGAGCGGGCAGTTCATTTTGTAGAGTGTGGGTCACGTAAGAGAGTAGGAAAGATTAGGCTGGAAAGGAAGGTCAACATAATATGGTGGGGGAAGCCCTGACTTGAAAATCAATACTTAATTTCATAGTTGATAAAGAGACAATGAAGGAATATGGTATACAAGCTAAGTGAAAGGGGAAAGAGAGCGCATGTAGGAAACTTGTTCATGATGACAGTGATAGTCCAGGCAAGAAATAATAAACAACTGAGCTGTTGACTGCAAAAAATAGATGGAAAAGAAAACTGCAGTGATAGAAAGAATTATATGTTTAAGGTGGATTGTGTGGAGAAAGACTAAAATATTTAACTAAAATATTCGGAAGAGACAAGGAAAAGAGATAAGCCAGTGTGCCTCCTGATGTTTCTGTGAGAATAACTAGAAACATGGTGAATCCAGGAAAGTTGGGATAATCTGGCTTTAGGGATAGTGAGGGGAGGGAAGTCATGGGTTTATTTTGTAACATTATTGAGCTGGATTTTTTTTTTAATCATCTAGAATAAAGTATTCTTAGGGTGTACACTGTGATCAATGGCTGAAGATTAATGCAGAATTTCTGCTCTAATGAGATTTTATATTTACATTTCTGGTAATTCCCTTAGTCACTTCATAAGCTTTTGTACTGGGGGGGTTGTGCTTCAAATAATAAGATAAACACAGTGTGTCTTCTTGGAGAAATAATTGTACAGAAAATTTGAGACAATAAACCACCAACCAACTTAATCCCCTTCCCCAACTTAAAAATATTTTTATCTTAGAAGTACATTATGGATGAGAATACAAGATCCACATGGATTTTTAGACACTCAAATTCAAAGAAATGTCATGCTTGGCAAACTGCTTTAGTGTCTGTATTCCTTGTCCCAATCTCCACACCCCTTGGTTGGAGTTTATTTTGCTAAGTAAGTTGTCAAAATAGTTTGTCCACATTCATACACCTGGTAAGTGGTAGAGGAAGAATTTTAAACCAGAACTCCATAGAGCCTGCTCTCTCACCTATTTCATTAAGTTAAATATATACTACTTATATATGATATTCAGCTAATATTATATTTAGCATCACTAACCAAGTAAATGGCAACATAAAGCCAAATACTGTCAGCTGGTATTTTTCAATTATGAATTTGTAGGGTCTCCAAGAATGCAATCAGAGCAAATGATTTTTCACAGTGCTTGGGGGAGAGTGGAAGATGGGATCATCAAAAGCATTAGTGTGGTGTTTCCTAGTTCACTGATGATTAATCAGACGGGTATGTTAAACATTCTTTTAAGGCTCAATCCATCCATCCTTCAAACTTTTAAAACAATGAACTGACATCACCTTCCTATTCAAAACCTTGAAAGCACAGTTTAGAAAGTCCTTCACAATCTGTGCCTAATTATCCTTCAACAATGAATCTCCATACAATTAGCCCCCAATACCCTAGATTTTAAACCATGAGTTAATACAACTAGAAGTCTTCCTGAAAAGGTAACCTTAAGGTTAAGACTTCAAGAATAAGTAAAAGTTGGTCAGATGAAGGGGTGGGGGCACAGGGTTGGGAGGTAGAGAATTCTTGGCAGCAACATGCAGAAACTGCATTATGCAGTAAGAGAAAGCCAGGCCCACTGAAGAAAGCAGTGGGAAACAGTGAAGGGTTGTGAGCAAGGAGTGACATGCTCAGATCTGTCTGCACTTAAGAAAACTCACTCTAGGGGCTCCTGGGTGGCTCTGTGGGTCGAGCATCTATCTAACTCTTGATATCAGCTCAGGTCTTGATCTCAGGGTCGTGAGTTCGAGCCCCGCATTGGGCTCCATATGTGGAGCCTACTTAAAAAATTACCCTAGACACCACTGGAAATGGTATTGACACACATGGGATTGTTGCTACTCCCTCCAGATGTACATGTTCCACTGATGTAGAACCACCTGTTCGACAGGTAAATGTGGAAACTGATTAATGGATTTACCTAACAAAACTGTAGTTTTGAAATTTCATCAGATTTTAAGGTACAGTAATTAAACACAAAGGCTTTCCTCTTAAAGCCTCACGGTGCATGTTACTGTGCTTTTATAAACTTTAGTAGCCATAATAAGCAAATGACTTTGGAGCCTTATATTTTTAAAATGTTGTTCAATGCGTGAAATGTGATATTACAGCATTCCCAAACCACTTTATAATCTTTTTAAAAAGTGCTTATTTAAATACACAAATATGATCAATGAATACAGAATTACATAATCACCAAGAGAAGTTGCTAATTTTCATAATGGTCTCTTGGCTTTTCCTCTGCTGATATTGGCGCCAAAGAAATTGGGTTATAACTATTGTTTCTCTGTGGCTGAAGAGACATTTCCAAGTACAGAATGAATGGAGTTCATTCAGAGGCCTTGCAAATGGGCTGTGGCCCCTTTTTATGCATGATGGGCCCCAGCAAGGATATTTAGAACAAAACCAACTTTTACTTTTAACGCATTGACAAGGTCCTCCAATTTTAAAGGAGCTCCGCACAGTGGATTTACTCAGGTTTACCTCTTATGTCATCACAATTTCTACAGAAGAATATTAAGGATGCCAGATAGTCTTCCATTCAGGGAAGGCAGCTGAATGTTCTGTTTTAATAACAGGGTAAATCATATGTTGTTTAAAACTTAAATTACAGAGGACGTAGGAATTTCCAATAGATTAAGCTTGACACAATGACATGAAATAATAACATTTGAGAAAAAAAAAAAAGAGAGAGAGAGCCTGGTGGAGAGAGCGAGTCCCTGTGGAAGGGAAAAAGGTGAAAAAGTCATGCATCTTTCAATAAACCTATTTTTTTTTTTTTTTGTGGTTACTATTGTTCCTGAATACATCAGGGCTGCTTGTATTTTTTTTGAACTGATTTTTTTTTAAAGACAAGATGAGACTCTACAGTTGGGAGAATAAGAGGTTATAACCCACTTCCTCCACACCCTCTTGATACTTACCATCCACCCTTTGTGTGGTCTTTGGCTTATGCAGTATCCTGTCTCATTATGACTGGACTATAAAGAGTCAAATAACTGTCATCAACAATAGAGTATCAAATTGAAGGTCTCATTTTTTAAAAATGTGTCCATTTTGTCAATTTACCTTTTTTTCCCCCTGTTTAAACCACAGAACCATCTCCTGCCAAGTTCACAACTGGCCAAGTAACAGAGAAGTAAACTGTAATCTAATGCTATGGTTTTAGAACAACACAGTCCAAAGATTTTAATATGAGAGGAAAGTAATTTCCAATTATTTGACCCATGAGTTCAATATTTAAAGATTCACTAGTACTTTTTCCTATCTTAGCAAGGGAACTAATTTATTCCTAAGTTGGCCCAAGGGCGGATCTCTCCTTCTCAAAGTAATTTGTGGGTTGGCCTACAAAGGGCACACAGAAGTCCAATGAAAAAAGAGTAACGAGGTAGAAAGAACAGGGGTTCTTGGCATCTGCTCGCACTGCAGCCTGCATTTCTGCCAACATGGATTGGAGTTTGATGGAGCGCAGCATCCAATGGCTGGCTGAGGAACCTGTCTCCTCCTCACTGCACTCAGCAGCAGGGGACCAGTAAATGCTCCTTCACATCGAGTCCTTATGAAGCTCTTGCAAGAAACTCTTCTTAATGGAGATATTAACGATTAAAGAACAGTCCTGAGACTGAATCATTCTGAGAGAGAAAAACATCTATCTAAGTCAAGTGACATTATCTCTGACCTAAGTTCTGCTAAAGACAAGACAGCTCCTCTGCGAGAAAGAAGACACACACTCTTCAGGGGTTAAAAGCAGCAGAGAGATAATTGCTAATTAATCCTTCCATGGTTTCATTAAGGAAATATTTAACTTACCACCTATCCCGAGCTGCATTTTTATTAGAGAAATATTGTATAATGGCTCTGCATGTACTCTAAGCATTTTATTATATAACAATATTACATAATTACAGCAGAAATAACAGTACTATCTATCTTATCAGGTTGTGGAGAGGATAAAATGAGATAATAAGTATAAAGTGCTCATAAGCCATATTCCCAGTGCCTTGTAATTGCTCAGTAAATGGTCAGTATTATTACTGCTGTTATGGAAACTTTTAATGTAAAGCTTCATTTCTTGGTCCAGCTAGAAACACCTATTAATGGAGATACAAGGGGCTAAATAGTAACTCTGAGTTTAAGCAGGATCTGGAAAAAAAAAGAGAAATTTTTGATCCAGAGGCATTTATAAGGTTTTGAAGCACCCCAACACTCAGGTTTTCTGTAGTTTCCATAATTCCTGAAGTTTCTAAAGAGATACGCACTTTTAAGAAGTTAGGCTTTCACATTAAATGAGGGAATTTGAATCCTGGCTCCATGACTTAATCTCTCTATATTTTCGTTTTCTCCCGTGCAAAATGGAACTAATAATTCTACCTACCCCTCGGGGCCGTGGTGAGGATTAAAGAAGACCATATGGGTAAATGCTTCAGGCAGTGCTAGGAATTTAGGAAGTGCTAAACAGATCTTAAATCACGACCATCATTATCACCAAATGGCAGAATAGGCAAATGGGATTTGTGTCTCTTTGCCTAAGATTATCTTTGATTTTCTATTCTCTTCGGTGTGTAGGAGAATTCTAATTTCAATTATTCTGTAGCTGAGCATTCCAAAATACAAGGTCATTACTAACCTTCCTGTTTATAAACTGGGGGGATATCTTAGAACACAAGGGCGGCAAGGAAAATAATCACGCATTGGTAAGCTAAAGAAAAGGAGGAGAACCCAGCAGGAAATGAAGTCACCTTGTTCATCCCTCAGGGACTACCAGGCCAGGCTTGTTCTCGTCTTTGCTTTTCTCTCTCAGTGCCCTTAGTTTCCCTGCTTCCTCAGCAAGGCTCCAGTCTTGGTCTACATGACTTTTAAGCCCAAAGTCGCTCATCCATTTGTCTGGGGGGTTTTGTCTCTAAATTCACCTTTTTTTTTTTTTTTTTTTAAGATTTCATTTATTTGACAGAGAGACACAGCGAGAGAGGGAACACAAGTAGGGAGAGTGGGAGAGGGAGAAGCAGGCTTCCCGCTGAGCAGGGAGCCCGATGCGGGGCTGGATCCCAGGACCCTGGGATCATGACCTGAGCTGAAGGCAGACGCCTAAAGACTGAGCCACCCAGGTGCCCCTCTAAATTCACAGTCTTGAGAGAGAATCTTGGTATCTTAGTCTGCCCTTGGACAGATTCCTGTAGTAATACTTGGTTTGGTCTGTTTGCCTCTTTGTTACCTCTCTTTCTACAGCTCTTAATTTCCAATTTCTGATTTTAAAAAAACCCCAAAGAACCTGTTTCCTAATTACACAATTGAACTCTTCAATCAAATTGGTTTAAACATATTCTTAAGAGTTTGAACCTTGAGTGGGGGTGCCTGGGACAAAGTGTTCCTGAGCTCCTGATCTGGAGTCCTCAGAATTGCCCTGGTTTCTCACCTCCCTGAAGCTTGCTTGTTCAGAGATACCTTCAAATCTGTGAGCTACTCTAGTAGTTCTCCTTTTTAAAGATGATCTCTGTTTCTTAAGCACTTTTCTGTTTTTTTAGAACTAAAAGACCTTCCATGGCTGAGTTCTCTCTGGGGAGTCTAATCAGCCTCAGTCAGTTAGGGACTTGGGCAAGCCAAATTAAGCTAGAGGAGATGGCAGGTATAGTAGGCAATTTGACATATCCATCACAGGGAAAAATGGGTTATAACAGAAGAGTCACATTTGTATCAATATCTACCATAGCCCTAGCAGGGTATAAAAAGCCTCATTTAACTAAATGCTATTTAAGTCAATAGGCATTCACTAAATATGGGGGGAGATTTAAGTGGGTAAATCTAAGTCTTTGCTCTCAAGGAATGCCTAGTCTGGCGGGAAGAATATATCCACACATATAACTGTAATATAAGGCAAGGTATCCTGACTACTCTGCTAGATGAAATAAGAATACAGAGAAAAGAATAATTAATTTGGGGTATGGAATTAGCCAAACAGAACAAACCTGTTGAGAGACTCAAATATCATGTTGCAAGCCGATAGGAAGCAGAGAAGGATTCCTTTTCAGGAGCCATGGCTCTTTGACATCTAAAGCAATATACAAAAGGAAAAAGACTCCCCAGGCTTATAGGCACTTGGGAGGTTTTATTGCTTTCCCACTCTCAACCTCACTTAGGCACAGGTCTAAGTAAAGGCCTATAGTGTCAGAACTTCTTTCTCCCCAACAAAGTGCTTCTCTCCTTCCTAACCCTAGCCCTAGGTTGGAAGGAATTATTGCAATCCAAGGCTGTTCTCCATGTCCAAGTTACCTCAACAGGGAGAAAAGCTGAATTTATGGTCCCCGCACCTTTCAAGTGGAGGTAAGTAAGACATTCTTCTCAGATCTTAAATCTGGTATCTCAGCACAAAGTCATCCCCCAACCAGACAGTATCCATTGCGTCAAGGATGAGTCCTGGACACCAGTATAACCTCTGCCTCCTTACCTTCTCTTCTACACTGGCCCTGCAGGACTGAGATTCTGCCCTGAACGCGGCCCTTTTTACCTGAGAACTGATTTTCCTAATTATTAACAATCATCTCTCTGGTTTATGATTCTGGAGCCTGGGCATTGTATTCTAAACCCTAGTTCAATGAGCAATTCTTTTAGAACCCAAACCCTCCTCCATACTTGAGAGCAGGGGATGACAAACTTTTTCTATCAAGGGCTGGACAGTAAATATCCTGTGCTTTGAGGGCCAGAGATGCTCTATCATAAGCACTCCATCTGCCAGTGTAACACTTAAGCAGCCACAGGTAATACTTGAGTAAATGGGTCGGGGCTGTGTTCTAATAAAACTTTTACAGAAAGAGGCAGTGATTTGGTCTCTGACAGTAATTTGCAGACCCCTGGCTCTTAAGCATCATTACCTATGCATTCAGGATTCCTTAATACCATGATCCATCTGTTGGAGAGATAACTCACCTCATCTTTCCCAATTCCCCCTTTATTTGTAAAGGTCTAGGATAACTCCCACCATAGTTACAACACCCAAGATGTCCATACACTTTACTTCAGTTCCTAGGATACTCCAGAGCCCACAATTAATATTTGTGTGTACTCCATCTTTCCCTCTAGAGTCAAAATGAAAAAAGAGAAACCAGAAATGGAATGGAATGGTGTGTGTATATATATAGATATATATATCTATATATGGCCTAAAAATACATACAATAATAGTAACAACTGCCATTTAGTTAAATGCCAGTGTAGTGGACATTTTTCTGATTTTGCCATCCAACGTCCATTCTCCTTACTCTTGATAATACTCTCTATATTTTCCTCTGGGGAACCACACTTCCTGTGCTTTCAGTCCTTATGCTTTGAATGCTGCTGAAATTGTCCCTGATTCAAGAGTTGGGTGTGTGATCTAGGTCTGGACAATCAGAACACTGAATTTCCCTGGACCTACAGTTGTTTCAGGGATGGAAACATGCGAAAGTTGATTTAATCAAAGTGAGGCCAGAACTTTTTTAGGTGTTTCTGAGGAGAGTTGCTCTTTTTTTTTCTGTTAGATTATCTAGGAAACCTACAAGATGTAAATATGGAGTTGGTAGGAGTCGGCATTAAGAAAGAACTTCTTTCATAATAAAGCAAATATCAAGAAAAGTAAACCAGAGAAATGCAGGGAGATCAGGTCCTGAGAATAGAGTTGAATGCATAATATTTTAGTAATGAAACCAAAGCTAATTTTTTAAAAAGATTTTATTTATTTATTTGACAGAGAGAGAGAGGGAGAGCAGGAAGACAAACAGGGGGAGTGGGAGAGGGAGAAACAGGCTTCCCGCTGAGCAAGAAGCCGGATGTGGGGCTCCATCCCAGGACCCTGGGGCCATGACCTGAGCCGAAGGCAGACGCTTAACGACTGAGCCACTCAGGAGCCCCCAAAGCTAATTTTTAAAATTATAACCAATTTTCTTTTTTTCTCCCTCCATTACTCCCTTTATTTTTCCTTCTCTCTCTCTCTCTTCCTTCCTTCCTTCCTTTTCCTTTATGCCTGCAACTGAGAGTGCTAATACAGTCTATATTATGTTAGTCAGTATGTATACATTTTCTTTAACTGACAAAACAATCTTACGGTGAACCTAATTATTCTCATCTTCAGGTCAATCAACTGAGGAATTGCATAGTATGCCCATGGTCATGCACCTAATATGCCTCAAAGCTATGATTCAACCTCAGGCCGGTCTGACTCCAAAGGAGTTCTCAGGGGACAGGGCTGTTCTCAGGGGACAGGGCTCCTAAGTGACCAAGCCTTAAGGTTTCAGCAACTCACATGTGCTTATAATTTAGGGGTCATATCTATATTAGAGGCATGATGATAACACATTTGCTCTGGCCTGTGATGTGAAAATAAATGATTTACTTTTGAAAATGCAGTGATCCCTTTTGACCAAGCCACAGGTGACTTTTAGAATATTCATGAAACAATTATTACAGACAAGTCATTTATAAAAGGTATTTCTTTAAAGCAAATTGCACTTTCCACTTTTAGCCCAATGTCAGATGTATGTCCAAAACAAAACTTTTATACTCATTCATCCTACAACAGACATTGAGAGATGTTGAGACATTTAGAACATACTAGGCACTAAGTCTAGCAATGGAGTAATGATACCAGGATGCCCAGAACAAAAATATGGTAGAGAAAGGACATCTTAAATTAATAAGGCATCTTATGTTCCCAGCATCTGCCTGAAATAGTCACATCCTGAGAGTCTGGCAATGTAACACTTTCCCAGACATGTGAAACTTCATAGGGAACCACTCTTTCTAAACAAAGCATAAGAGTCTGAGATGCAGGGGGCACTTCGTGGCTCAGGGTTAAGCAGTGACTCTTGATTTCGGCTCAGGTCATAATGTCAGGGTCCTGGGATTGAGCCCTGAGTCAGGTCTAAATTGGGCTCCGCGGGGAGGCTGCTTGAGGATTCTCTCCTCCCTCTCCCTCTGTCCCCCCCCTTGCTCACCCTCTCTTACTAAAATAAACAAATCTTAAAAAAAAAAAAAAAAAGAGTCTGAGATGCAGTACTGAACAAACCTCTCCGTGCTTCAGTTTCCTCATCTGTAAAATGAGGATGCTCATAATAGCACTATTATTATTTGTACCCAGCCTCTCCTAAGTTCCTCAATTAAATGAACTACTGACTTCCTTTCTACTTTTTAGGCTTAAATATTTATAGATTTTTCATAGAATATGATTCACTTTTGTCTCTTTTGTGCTCTCTCTCTCTCACACACACACACACATGCTACATAAATCCCCTTCAGAAATGAGGAAGTTGTAATACATGCCCACAGTTGTAATTTAAGTTAAATACTATTTTGTCAGGAAACAACCAAAGATTATTACTCTATAATACTGAATAAGGAAATACATCAAGATAGTTTTCATTATAAAAATATATTCTTTTAGGGCGCCTGGGTGGCTCAGTTGTTAAGCGTCTGCCTTCGGCTCGGGTCATGATCCCAGGGTCCTGGGATCAAGTCCCATATTGGACTCCCTGCTCGGCAGGAAGCTGGCTTCTCCCACTCCCACTCCCTCTGCTTGTGTTCCTGCTCTTGCTGTGTCTCTCTCTGTTAAATAAATACAATCTTTAATATATATAATTTCTTTTAAAATACCTCCCTTCTCAAATTTTCTCTTAATGTTAATGTAGCCACATGGCTTATATAAATTGTAACAACATGGAAGCCAATTATCTTGAACCATCTAATGTATGGTTACGTCCGGAGCACTGATATGATTCTCATTTAAATAATGCTATATTTTGTACACACATTCTGTCTTTACAGCTATTTAGAAGAGAAGGAGTAGGCTGAGGCAATAGGAAAATTTTTCAAATAAGTTTGGAAATCAGAGAAATTTCCCTTTATTCCTTTTACCATAATACATTAAGATAGGTCATTGGAATCTAGTTCAAACAAATCAAAAGTCTCCTAGTGTTTTTGAATTGCAAAGACCAAAATGTTGGGGCACCTGGGTGGCTCAGTTGGTTAAGTGTCTGACTTCGGCTCAGGTCATGATCCCAGGGTCCTAGGATGGAGCCCCGCATCGGGCTCCCTGCTCAGCGAGGAGCCTGCTTCTCCCCCTCCTCCCTGTTCATGCTCTTTCTTGCTATCTCTGTCTCTCTCTCTCTCTCTCTCAAATAAATAAAAATCTTTAAAAAAAAAAAAAAGACCAGGGGCGCCTGGGTGGCTCAGTCGTTAAGTGTCTGCCTTCAGCTCAGGTCATGATCCCAGGGTCCTGGGATCGAGCCCCATATCGGGCTCCCTGCTCCACAGGAAGCCTGCTTCTCCCTCTCCCACTCCCCCTGCTTGTGTTCCCTCTCTCACTGTGTCTCTCTCTGTCAAATAAACAAATAAAATCTTAAAAAAATAAAAATAAAAAAAAGACCAAAATGTCTAAATTGTCATCTCAGCAGCAGATAGCTAGATAGCTGAGACAACAAACACACATTTCTTTCTTTTCCCCAGCTTTACTGAGGTATGATTGATAAATAAAAATTGTATATATTTGGGTTGTACAATATGATTTTTTAAGGTATACAGTGTGATGATTTCATATAATATACATTGTGAAATAGTTGTGGTAATCAAGATAATCAACACATCTATCACCTCACATAGTTACCTTTGTGGTATGCATGGTGAGAATGCTTTAAGATCTACTTTCTTGGGGCGCCTGGGTGGCTCAGTCGTTAAATGTCTGCCTTCGGCTCAGGTCATGATCCCAGGGTCCCAGGATTGAGCCCCCAAATAAACAGGACGATTTGTCCAAGATTGCACGTTAGTCTGGCTCACTCAAGGAGCATTGTGCCTTGGGGAAAATGAAGAGAGACCTTGAAACCCTCTATTGCCATTGGGTCTCCTACCTTCATTCCCCAGTGAGGAATCAAATTGTTCCCTGCTCACCGGGAAGCCTGCTTCTCCCTCTCCCACTCCATGCTTGTGTTCCTGCTCTCGCTGTCTCTTTGTCTGTCAAATAAATAAAATCTTAAAAAAAAAAAAATCTACTTTCTTAGCAAATCAAGTATACAATATGGTATCACTGACTATACTCACCATGATGTACAACTGATCCCCAGAACTTATTCATCTTATAACTGAAAGTTTGTACCCTTGGCCAACATCTCCCCATTTCCCCCAGCCCCTGGCAACCACCATTCTATTCTCTGGTTCTACAAGTTCAACTGTTTTTTAGACTCCATGTATAAGTGAGATCATACAGTATTTGTCTTTCTGCGTCTGGCTTATCTCATTTAGCATAATGTCCTCTAGGCTTATCCATGTTGTTGCAAATGGCAGAATTTCCTTCTATTTCTATGGCTGAATAATATTTAAATATATAGTATGTATGTAATATATGTGTGTGTATAATATATATTTTATATATTATATTTTCTTTAACCATTTATCTGTTGATGGGCACTTAGGTTGTTTCCATATCTTGGCTATTGTGAATAATGTTGCAATGAACATGATAGTGCAGATATCTCTCTGAGAGACTGATTTCATTTCCTTTGGATTTAAACCCAGAAGCGGAATTGTGGATCATATGGTTGTTCTATTTTTAATTTTTTGAGGAAGATCCAAACTGTTTTCCATAATGGCTGCACCAATTTACTATTTCCAAGAACAGTGCACAAGGACTCCCTTTTCTCCACATTCTCACCAACACTTATCTCTTGTCCTTTTGATAATAGCTATCCTAACACCTGTGAGGGGCTATCTCATCATGTTGTTTTTTTTTATTTGCTTTACCCTGAGGATTAGTGATATTGAGCACCTTTTCACATACCTGTTATTCATTTGTATGTCTTCTTTGGGAAAATGTCTATTCAGGTCCTTTGCCCATTTTTAAATTGGGTTTTTAGTTTTTTGCTATATTGAGTTGTATGATTTCCTTCAATATTTTGGATATTAACCCCTTATTAGATATATGGTTCGCAAATATTTTTTTCCTATTTTTGTAGGTTGCCTTTTCATTTTTTGATTGTTTCCTTTGCTTTACAGAAGCTTTTTAGTTTGAGGTAGTCTCAATTGTTTATTTTTGCTTTGTTGCTGTGCTTTCTGTGTCATATATATATAAAAACAACAACAACAAAAAAACGTTCTCCAGACCAATGCCAACAAACTTTTTCCCCTGTGTTTTCTTCTAGTTTTCTCTATGTTTTATGGTTTCAGGTGTTACATGTAAGTTTTTCATGCATATTGAGTTGATTTTTGTAGAAGGTCCAATTTCATTCTTTTGCATAAAATATACATTTCTTTTAGTGCCCATACAATGCTGAATGAAGCCATGTGGTGTAGTTAAAGAACAAGAACATTGGTGCCAGACAACTGTGGGTTCAGATTCGGGTTCTGGATGAGGTTCTTAGATTAAATGCATTATTGTGTGTAAAGTACTTAGCATGGATACTGGCATTTTGTAAGCACATGCATATATATAGTAATGTTAGATTTACAAAATAAAAATCTTCATAGAAAAGCTTTCAGTAATAAAGGAAATATTAAAAGCAAAAACCACTATATATCTTTGAGGTTTCTTTACTAGTAACATATAAAAAAAACCCATTAAAATCAAATTCTTAATATAGCTTTATGAATTAAGAGTTAAATCACTTGGGCATATACAAAGGTCTAGTTAAATGCCAGGGAGATGCTGTACTAATAGAGAATAATTTTTTGGGATGAGAAATGGTTTATTAAGGGGACTCATAGATAGAAGCATGCCTTGGGTAGCCACAAGACAAAAAGGTTTCCACAACCCCATGACCCCAGCATGAGTCCTAGAGGCTGGGAGTACATGCTGGGGTACCACACAAGGGGAGAATGTTTCAGAATGGATGTGTACCATAGTCATATCTCCAGGGCAGGTCAAGGACATTAGGCACTGAAGGCATACTTAAGGGTGTGGTTAAATAAATGAGAAATAATTTGGGGGTTGCTGTGCTCAAAAAGAGCTGAAGTCACAGAAAGGTCCTCAAGGAAGATTTGTCCAAGCGGTATCTGGGTGGCTCAGTAGGTTGGGCATCTGCCTGCAGCTCAAGTCATGATCCCAGGGTCCTGGGATTGAGCCCTGCATCAGGCTCCCTGCTCAGCAGGGAGTCTGCTTCTCCCCCTGCCTCTCCCCTTCTTCATGCTCACACACATACTCCCTCAAATGAAATCTTAAAAAAAAATAAACAGGACGATTTGTCCAAGATTGCACGTTAGTCTGGTTCACTCAAGGAGCGTTGTGCCTTGGGGAAAATGAAGAGAGACCTTGAAACCCTCTATTGCCATTGGGTCTCCTACCTTCATTCCCCAGTGAAGATTGATGGAAATGTTACTTTATTAAAGCCAACACGTATGTGATAGTTTAGAAATCAGTGACCTTCAATGATGTGCTTGTGGATTTCACCAAAGAGGAGTAGACTTTACTACACCATCAGAGAAACCTATACAGAGATGTGATCTGGAAAGTCATGGTTTCATTTCACTGGTACATACCATTAAACCTCGAGTAATGTGATTCTTCCTTTGTGAAGGCAATAAAATTAATGAGATTATGCAGCAACTCTACCCCATGTACACATAAAGGAAGCTGACAAACAGAAGAGCATTCTCTGGCCCACTCTGGCTCCTCTTAGATGAACCAGAAGCACAACTGCTCAGGTTCTGACCTCAGGGCTCTATATTGCGCAGGCAGAACCTAAAGCAGAATCTTTAAAAAAGGGCATTAACAAGGACTTATCATGGGACATATCCCAGGCCACCATCCTGCAAAGCTGAGGTTGAAATCTGCTTGAATGTTGCACTGCGTGAACCAAGGTCATTTCAGAGCAGCTTAGGAATGTAAGTGAATAGGGCCATCTCCATCCCTCGGGAGATCAGGTTATTTAAAGTTGGGTTCATATTAATTAATCAAAAATATTGATTAGTAATGGAGAATAATTCTTTTATTACTATGTAACTGTTTTAACTATATTTAACTATATTGCCCAACATCTTATTAGTTCAAATGCAATGTGAAATGCTATATTGTATGTTATTCTACACTTGATTTGCTTAGTTATAGAATTTGGGGTTATTTGTTACTTTTTATGGTTTTTTATATACTTGATAGTGAGCTGAACACTTAGTTTAGCTTCAGTTACACAATTACAAGATCTTTTTCATCACACAATTATTCTTTTAAAATTGAATGTGGAAGTACAAATGTCCAGAGTGTAGACAGCTGTTCAAACAATAAGAACTCTATGTATCAGGACAGGTGCTGTTATTATCCTTCAAATCCTTAACGCGAGTGTTGGGTTTATAAAAAATTTGGAGGAAAAAGACACAATAAACAAAAAGAGATAAGAGGGAGAGAGTAGTAAAAGTAACAGGTTTCAACTTATTCCATGCACAAGCATCAAAGAATAGTCAATGACAAGTTCACTGAAAAGTATAGGGGATTGTCCACTACTTTGGATACCACATAATAAAACCGAATTGGGCTATTTATTGTAGCTAGCAAGCCCAAGGCATGGCTTCAAAGTGTTACTAAGAATCACCTGGCATACTTACAAAACCTGAAGAATCAACTTAATTTACAAATTATTAGACTATGAGTTACTTCAGGGCAAAGTCCAGCTTACTCATCACGGTTTTACCAGTACCTCACGCAAACTGGGTAATGACTAAACGAAGGAACACGGCCAACTGAAGACTACACCTACTGGAAGAAAAGCCATACCGTAGGCAAATGGCACTGTCCCATAGGCTGAAATCAAAGGCCAGATGATCAAAAGCTGTGGTTCTCAATTAGGGGAGATATTACCTCCAGAGGACAACTGGCCATGTCTAGAGTCATTTTTAGCTGTCACAACTGTGGGGATGATGTCATCTGGAGGGTAGAGGCCAGGGATGCTGCCAAACATCCTATAGGGCACAGGACAGCCCCCCACAACAAAGAATTATCTGGCCCACAATGTCAATAGCGCTAAGGTTAAGAAGTCCTGATCTAAAAGTTAACTGACTATTCACAATAGCATCAGTCCTCCAGAGAGACTCCACTAAACCCTACCTTGTTTAAATAAAACACCTCATTATACAATTCACTACTCATTTTCCAAACAAGAAAAGCTGCTGAGATGGATGGAAATGTGGAAGTAGAATGAAAAGCCTTCCATTTTCTCTCAGCTAGGAGACAATTTTTCATACAGTAGTATTTATCACTACAGGTGATCTTTAGGAACCAGGGATGAACATGAGTGACAAGGGTATGCTTGCAATAAGCTGTTGCTTTTCTCCTAGAAAATATATTGACTTTTATTAGTGAGACATTTAGAGAGGTCAAATATGGAAGGGCTAGCTTGGTGCTCGATATTGTCATGAGAATACTGAAATAGGAAAGGTAAAGGCAATAATGATAAAGAAGATAATTAACATCTTTTGAGTGCTTTCAATCTGCCAGGTACCATACTAAGCACTTTACACGTGTTTTCATTTAACTGGCAAGATCTATCAATTTCAGAAATGGAAGGTTCCAGAGAGAATATTATTTTCTCATTTACATAAAAATTGTTTCATAATTTCTCTTTTTTTTTTTAAAGATTTTATTTATTTATTTGAGAGAGAGAGAATGAGAGAAAGCACATGAGAGGGGGGAGGGTCAGAGGGAGAAGCAGACCCCCCGCTGAGCAGGGAGCCCGATGCGGGACTCGATCCCGGGATTCCAGGACCATGACCTGAGCTGAAGGCAGTCGCTTAACCAACTGAGCCACCCAGGCGCCCACATAATTTCTCTTTAACATGTCCCTTTCCTCCCCTAGACAGAGACCTTCTGGAGGATAGGGTCTCTTGTCTTATTCATCATTTTTCATCATTTTAACCCAAGAACCTGACACTTTACCACAAAACAGGGCATTCGTCACAAGTTTGTTACATGAACAAGGGTATCGCTGCTCAGTGAGACATAAATCTACAGAAACTATCTGAAACCCTCCAGAGTCTGAGAAGAGAGGTTATCACAAGTCTAGTCTGTGAGCTCCTCCATGAGTAGGATATCTCATTCATCTTTGCATTCACAGTTACTAGAGAAGAGTGTAGCAAATAATAGGCACTTGGAATATTTTTAATTGAATTGATCTGGAGACTGTAACTATTTTCAGAAGCTCTTCCAAGACAGGGAAATGTGATCCACCCCTTTACTCGGATCTTGACTCAGCAAGTACAGTTACTCCTGTTTTTCACATGTGCTTGTTTACCGCTCTTGTGTGGTTCCTGCTTCTTACAGGTTCAGCTCTGATAAAAACAATTAATGGCACTCAGACGAGGGCAAAGGGAGGAAGTATTTCACTTGGGCAACTTCTTCACCCAGCTATATATTTGTCAGTGTGAGGTGCAGAGTGTTTACATAAGTATAAACAAAGGCAAATATTCCTTTCTGAGTCTAACACAGAGCGCTCCGGCTGCCCAATTAGATTGCGGCCGTATGTGGGGAGCCATCCTGTGGTACTGTGGTGGATACTGTGGGAAAGGGAGGAAGAAAAGAAGTAGAAACAAGCTGAATGTGCTGGGGCAGAAACTCTATGTCTATTTTGGGCATATCCCACCGTTAATCTTACCCTCCTGATGTTTTATCGACAACAGACAAGAATGACATGTCTTCTGTTTCTCAGCCACTCAAGAAAGCTTTCACTAAAGCTCAAAAATCAAGCACATTGGCGTAACAACAACAACTATAAAGTATTTGTTTGCTGTTCTTTTGTTTTAGAAAAGACTTCTTCTCATTCTCTTCGTGAATGATGTTTACGAAATGCTCTCTTATACATGCTTATCTGTCATTAATTGCACAGAGAAAGAAGTTTCTGCCCTCTGAGTTTCTGTATTGCAGGGAATAAGGGAGAGCTGAAAAGGTCAGAGTCGTCTCCTCTAAAATGTCATAACCCAAAATAATATATAAATAAATGTTTATTGTACCCAGGCAAATTGGCAGTAGTATAGATCCCAGCAACCTGAATGGAGACTGTATGCCCTCAGAGCTTGGAGTGGACAAGTAAACATGAAAATATAACACCTTCCAACTGCCCTCAACACAACTTCTGCATTTTGTTGGTTCTGAGATGAGAAAATGAGATTATCTCTTGGATAATCTCTGATCGCTTCCTGTCCGCCTCCAACAGCGGCAGATCCTTTCTCAGTCTCATCCTCAAGGGATGGGAAGACCCCACCGTGGGCCACCAGAGAGCCACCACACACGCACAGCACTTGCAACCCTTCTTGTTTTCTTAGTGTTCCTGTTTCCACTGGCAGAATTCCGCGCCCCCGCCCCTCCAGCCCAAGGCAGGGCTGCAAATGAAAGCAGCTGCCCAAAGTGGAGGAAGTTCAAAGACCAGAGAAGAAAGAGAAGGGAGGTGGGGGTCAAATGAGGAAAACAACTGAGGACAGCAAGAAGACTCTTGGCAACTCTGCCTTGTACAAAAGTCTAAAACATACGGGGGACAGATGGACTGGTGGCAGCCCGTGGGCAAAGTGATGCACCCATAGGCTTTCAAGTGACAACTGAGTATTGTATTTTACACAGACTCACAAACTTTTAATGCTCCCAGGGCAAGAAATATTTCAAAATATCTTCCTGTGAGCTTCTGGTGGCCACTTTTCAGGTTCCTGTCATATATTCACTCATTCATGTTTCTGAATCGTGCTACAGATGAAAACCTATTTACAATTATTGCATGAATTTCTCCTTTTGATTTCATTACTTAGGGGTTATGGAGAAAATATTGGTATGGTTATTTTGGAATCTGATTTCAGAAGGTCCATTTAGAGGGATTAGTGTATCTCTAGCATTTATTTTTTAACTACAAGGTTTTAGTGCTTCATTAGATATTAATATTTAATCTCAAAATTATTATAAAAGGATTACAGTTAAAACATTTCAGTCAGTTGCTTTCTTTTGAAGAACTTAAAAGAAGTAAAATAATTACAACTTATGAGACCTTTCGGAATACATTTTAAAGACAGATTTAAAGAATATAGAAATAAATACCCTACTGTATTTTAGGATTTTTAGAAAACTTTTTTGCAACTTAATTTTATATAGTTATGATTCAGTGTTAATAATATATGAATTCTAGCATGTTGGAATTCCAAAACAGATTGGGAAACTCAATGGACTGCAGATTCTGGGAGACTTGTTTGAATATATTCACAAGTTCAAGCATCTACATTTTTAGCGCATTTTCTATTGCTTATTTAAAAAATATATTTACAAAGCAAGGATAACTGTGAAATAGGACCTGGAATGTTTGATCTATGTAGAAATTTCAGGAACGTAACTGCAGAACAGTAAACACTTTCTACAGACAGACTGCCAAATCTACAAGTCTTTTCTTTCAGTAAACACTTTCCCACCATCGTGAGAACCATTTCTCATTAACAACCAAATTGTTTTCAGATGCTGTGCTATAAGGGGTTTCCTTAGAAACCATTTGGTAAAAGACTGTGGCTTTCTTCCATAGAATCTCAAGCAGTGAAAAGGCAGATTTTCTGGCATAAATCAAACCCAATTTCTAGGGTTCACTAAACCCTTTCTCCTCAAAATAATGTTTTGTGACTTGATCTTAGCAGTTAATAGTACATGCAGGAGAGCTGGTGTGAACCAGTTTTGAATGAATTTTATTCCATTTCTTTTGTCATTCAACTGAAATCACTTCCAGGGCTTGTTATACCTTGATGAAGGTTTAACTGCACAACGGATGGACAAAATAGTACATTTTATTGTATAGCAAAATCTGTACATTTTTTCCTACTAAGTCTGCCCAGGTGAATTAATCTTTTTATTGATAGGATAATACCATCTGTTCTGACTTCAGAGTTGTTCTTGCTTATAAATATACTTTTTAAAAAAGAAGTTGGGCAACAAGGATGTTTTTGTACTAAAAATATAGATACTTCATCTGGCCAATATATGCAAACATACATACCGATAATGTTTTAGGGAGTTTCTAGATGCATACAAACTCATAAGAAATACACTGAAAAAAAGCATTTCCATCAATAATTATGTCTCAAGTGTGGACTTGGCAGAATACCTTAAATGGAAATCTAAAATATTACTGGGATGGGATCATGATTTTCCATAACTCCATATCTTTTGCACACATTGTTCTTTCTGCCGGCAATGTGCATCTGCCTCCCAGACAAATCTTATTCCTCCTTCAGACTCTGCTCAACCATCTCCTCATTCATTCATGCAATAATATTTTACTGAGCACCTACTATATGCTAGATGCTGGAGAGAACAAGATAATACCCTTTCCTCATGGAGCTGATGGTTGAATCTGAATTGGTCATCTTTCCCTAACTTCAGACAGTTACTACTAGCCATTTAACAAGTATCTAAGAGCACTTACTAAGTACTAGTTCTAGGCACTTGGCATACATATTGCAATCCTTTATTTGTGAATCTACTTCACCTATTTGACTATGAGCTCTTTGATGAAAGAACTTTTACATATTTTTGTATTCCCAATACCTAGCACAGTTTCTGGAACATAGTAGGAAAAAAGTAAATTTTTGTTGAATAAATGACTAAAATAAGTGAAAATATTCTAGCTAATAAAACAGGCTTTCTTTTACTTGAAAACTATCAGTAACATACCATAGGTTTATAGAAGTATTGGTCCTGATTTGCTAAAAACTTCAGCCAAGCATTTTAGAGACGTGAAAGATGGAAATCTGAAAAAGGGTCAAGCTGCTCTAAGAAATTTGGCAACAAAGATCCTGTCATATTACCAGGTGAGTCTTTCCCAAGATTGAATTAATAAGCTTATATGGTGATCCATCTAAGTTCAAAAAATAATTCAAACTAGACTTTGTTTTCTTAATTAGATGACACAAGTCTTGTGGCAATTTCGTTTGATGGTATTTGAATTAAAAAATTCAACTCTTGGGACGCCTGGGTGACTCAGTCTGGTAAGTGTCTGCCTTCGGCTCAGGTCATGATCCCAGGGTCCTGGGATGGAGCCCCGCATCAGGCTCCCTGCTCAGCGGGAAGCCTGCTTCTCCCTCTCCACTCCCCCTGCTTGTGTTCCCTCTCTCGCTGTGTCTCTCTCTGTCAAATAAATAAAAAAATCTTAAAAAAAAAAAGATCTGGCACCCTGCCCCCACCTCTCCAACCTCATCTCCTACCACTCCCCCTTTTCTACATGCTCTTACCAGACTAACTAACACAACTTGCTATTCTTTGACATCCAAGCAATTTTGCCTCAGTAACTTGGCACTTGCTTCTCCTCCTGTCTGGACAGCTCTTGCTCACATACCTTGAAAGGTCACTTTCTCCTTCTTGCAGGTCTTTGCTCAAATGTCACCTTTTCAGTGAGACCTTCCTTGACATCACATCTCAAACAGCAGGCTTACCTTCTCCACTCCCAAGCACTCCCTAATCCCCTTACCTGCTTTAATGTCTTCATAATATTTACCACCATGTAACATACTACATATTTACTCTTTTTTTTCTTTTGGTCTGTCTTCCCTAGTAAAATGTAAACCCTACAAAGCTCAGTATTTTAACTATATCCTTAGTGATTAGTAGTGTGCGTTACACACAGACAATACCCTACAAATATTTATTGGGTGAACGGATTTGATTAACCTATCAAAAACTGTGTCTTTAGCATTAACTCTCTATGTTGTACTGTGCTAATAACTGTGGACCACAAATATGGTAAGAGAAACCTCCTGAATTTGTGGATTCAGAATTTACTATTTTGATCTGATATGCACCCTGAAACTGATTCAGAAGCCCAAACGTACCTAGCACAACTGTACTGCTGCATTTTCTGCCCCCCCAAATCTTCTTGCCTCAAAATCACTACCCTGGAAAAGGCAGTTTTGTGAACACCAACAGATTGATAAGCATTTCCTACCTGTCTATGTGAAAATGGGGATGGAAGTAGGGACATGAGCCCTCCCACAAAGTAGTTTTAATCTAGTTGGGAACCTCAAATTGAAAGTACCATTTCCTCTACAGTGAAATTCTTGTAAGAAAGTTTCAAGCATAGCTAATTATTTCTAAGTGGAAAGAAAAAGCTTTAAATTAGGAATCTAATTTCATTGACTACTGAGGGATCTATTCCCATTATAAAACCATTTATGGAAATGAATCAGTGGTGGTAGTGTGTTTAGTCAAAGTCATCAAATGTAAGAAAAGACTAATTATCATAAGGTTGTCAAGAAAAAGAATATCAAAATTTCTAAGACATTGAAGATGCATTAAAAAAGGCAACTGTCCACATGTTCTAAATAAAAATACCTAATCACCTTTCTTTCCCTATTTCTGATGATTATCTAATACATCTCAAAATTCCCTGTAAAATATTAATGTATTAAGTTAAAAGTAACCAATTATCTGATTTGGGTTTATATCAGATATTATCTTATCCTAGATTCTTCCAGAGATGTAATAAAAAGCATCAAGGGCTTCAAATTTATGATAAATAAAATTAAGAATATTCTATTAAGTAATTCTCCTAGTTATTAAGCTATTCCTTACTTATTATTATCCAGTTACTACCTTAGTTCTACTGATTTTTCCAAAAAATTTTCATAGCATTTAAGCCTCCTAAAAAAACATACACATATATGTATGTATAGGCATGCAAACACACACAGAAAGAAATCTTGGTCAGACCCTACTTTTCAGCTTTACCTATGACATCATATAACCTTTCACTCAAGTTATTTGGCTTTCTTTCCTGGTGCCCATTTTTTTTTAAGTGGCAGAATGTTTTAATTTACCATCTAGTATTGCTTTTAATTTGAAACTGGCTTGGCAGTCTCCCTCGGTACTCATTAATACACTTCAGGAACTCAGCTCTCACATACATTATATCTTTTAACTCTCAAAATATTGAGGAGACCATTAAACTTGGATAAGGTTAACAGCAGATATGTTGAGTCTTCAGCAACAAAGGCTAGAGGTATAGGGGAGAGGTCTGGACTAAGCCAGTGGTAGGATGACCAATTCATTCTGCTTTAGCTGGGATTTTCCCAGTTTACCACTGAGATTCCCATGGCCCAGTAATCCCCAGTCCTAGGCAAGCCAAGACAACTGGTCCCACCCTCATGGATGACAGGCTGAAGGAAACTGAACTGACAGGAGCCTGATCTCTTAGTGCGGCCCAGTGAGCTACTTTGAAAGGAATAGTAAGTGCAGATGTGGCTCTGAGAAGAGTCAGGCCAATGGAATCTAATTCAGTTGGTGAGGCAGGAACAGTGATGCCTGTAGACAGACAGCAAGAACTGGAATCTAATTATCTGGTATTGGGTTAGCGTGACCTTATGGGTATTTATGGAGCACAAAATACAAAGCCTGTGGTAGGAAAGCTAGCCTAGGCTCTGATAATCTGGTAATGCTGATGGTAGTAAAATGCTCCCTGACCCACTGGGAATGAGTTTGCTGGTGGAGAACTTCCAATTACATCTGCCAAATCAGGGGCGCCTGGGTGGCTCAGTCGTTAAGCGTCTGCCTTCGGCTCAGGTCATGATCCCGGGGTCCTGGGATCGAGCCCCGCATCGGGCTCCCTGCTCCGTGGGAAGCCTGCTTCTCCTTCTCCCACTCCCCCTGCTTGTGTTCCCTCTCTCGCTGTCTCTCTCTGTCAAATAAATAAAATCTTAAAAAAAATAAATAATAAATTAAAAAATAATAAAATAAAAATACATCTGCCAAATCAATGAAACACAGACATGGATGAAATTAAGACTCAGATGTGCACAAGGTTGCATAGCTAGGAAGAGTCACAGCTAAATTTTAAACTTAGATCTTTCTGCCCCCAGGTCTGCTGCTTAGGCATTTAAATAAAGGTTATAATATAAATTTCATTCATAGAAATCCATTTTCTTATAGCAGTTGTGTCCATGCCATTCTCTGTTTTCCAGATTGTTAAATTCTATGAGGGTAAAGACTAGTCTTCATTTACCTTTGTATCCTTTAATTATAAAAAATACTCAGGAGAGAATAAACTTTTGTTAAATGTGGTTAAATTAGGTAAAATTAAATGAGACTTGCACATTCCTACATGTTACCTTTACTCTTATTGGGTGTTTTTGCTCGCCTTGTGGAATGTCCTTTAAATTCTATTCAACTGTCAAAGTCCAACTTAAGTTCTAGAATCTTTATTTGAGGTCTTGGGGACCTCTCCCTTTTCTGAACTCTATCCCAGCATTTTATCTTTTCAGGTATGTAATTCTTATTATTCTCAAAGGTGTCAATAGCTCATTTGTACCCTTCACTATTATGCTTACAGCAGACAGTCAATCAACACTGGTTACTTGAAATCCAGAAGAAAAAGTCTGTCAATAAATCTGTTCTCTTAATCAACAATTCAAAACAGGAATGAACATTCAAAACAGGAAAAGAATTCTAAACTTCCTAACAGCAGCCAGACTTTACTATAGTTTGGGTGTTGCTATTTAGTGTACAAAAGAATTCCTTTTATCCTTCATGAGGAACTTAGCTTTACCACATCAGAAACCTGGAGACTGTCAGTATATTGATAAGGCTGTTTTAAAAAAGAAGAAATCATTTCCTTATGAAAAGACATTCTCAGTATTTTCTAAAAGAGAAAAATATTAATATATAGTTTGTATAAATGCTGTTAAAAACAGAATGCTTGCAATAAAAACTAATAAAAGGGGGCGCCTGGGTGGCTCAGTCGTTATGCGTCTGCCTTCGGTTCAGGTCATGATCCCGGGGTCCTGGGATGGAGCCCCGCATCGGGCTCACTGCTTGGCGGGGAGCCTGCTTCTCTCTCTCCCACTCCCCCTGCTTGTGTTCCCTCTCTCACTGTCTCTCTCGCTGTCAAATAAATAAATAAAATCTTAAAAAAAAAAAAAACTAATAAAAGCCCAATTACTGTTGAGGAGCTACACTGCAACAAACCTAGTTGTGAAAGTCAAGTTTATAGCCTCATTATGTCTAAGTGATCAACTGGGGGAAACAGATGAGACCACAAACATATGATAACTATACCACTTATTAAGTGTAAAAGTAAAAACAATACTTTCTACTTTGAATCCAGACTTTTGCTTACATATTTTTGTTTTGTAATCATTAAGATTCAGTATTACAAAAAGGCCGGATTTTTTTCCTCAACCCAAATCTTTAGTAAATCCATTTTTTTCCCCTCTGGGGCTGGGGAAGCTTAGTTTATATAATTGATTTTTGACAGCATCAGGTAACTATGAGGTAGGAGTCACACCAAAAACATGTTTCCTGATTCCCATTTTTAGCACCTAAAAATATATATAGATATTTTTTTCCAGTTCAAGATTATAGTTCTGAGTGAATAATTCCAAAACCTCATAATTTATCTGTGATATAGAATGATCATACGTTTAAAACACTGGTGGTAAAATCGGAGACTGAATTACTGTGAAGCTAAGGAAGTACAGCTCCAAGGCTCCTTTGCACAGTCCCGTTCCAAGGCATTGAGAGGGACTCCAACAATGAATTTAATGATCATATACTTTTGTACAATTTTTTAAGTGAAATACATTAATTACAATTAGTTAAGACCAGTGTTTCTTTTCATTATGATTTCTGCAGCACCTTTCCTCATGTTAGGTGTGTGAGAGTGGCCACATGCATCTTGGGATCCAGCTAAGAGGAGAGTGGCTTAAGAATATGTGTAGCTTGGATTTAGTGGGATAGGCTTATATGGTCTTCAGGGTTTTATGTATAGGTAGATTAGAACTAGCCAAGCAAGTTCAAGACTGGCTTCTAGCAATATTCTACCACTCTGTGAACTGATTCATCCATAAGCAGGACATAATGATGAGTCCAGAGGTCAGATTATGGCATGAATGTATCTTATGATGCCTGGTACTGGAAGTATGCAGCTGAGTCCAAAAGACACTCAAGAGAAGTTTTC
Organism: Neomonachus schauinslandi; assembly: GCF_002201575.2. Lineage (NCBI taxonomy): Eukaryota > Metazoa > Chordata > Mammalia > Carnivora > Phocidae > Neomonachus > Neomonachus schauinslandi. The sequence goes on along the minus strand of NC_058406.1, from coordinate 83,893,446 downwards.
TCAAATTAGACAACAATATTAAAAATTTAGAAGAATAGGGGTGCCTGTGTGGCTTAGTCAGTTAAGTGCCTGACTCCTGATTTCAGCTCAGGTCATGATCTCAGAATTGTGGGATTGAGCCCCACATTGGGTTCAGTGCAGAGTCTGCTTGAGATTCTTTCCCTCTGCTACCCTCCCCCCCCAAATAAATAAGTAAAATAAATCTTAAAAAAATTTATAAGAACATTATTAATACCAAATTTAATAGTGAGTTGTAAACTAAAAAAAAAGCTTTTCTTCTAACAATAATAAAACAATAGGACTTCTAACTCTACTCATGAAGGATTATGCCTTCCCACTGTAGACAACTAAAAAAAGCAGACAAAATATATGAAATGTGGCTTTCAAAAATTGCACAAAAGGCAATGTAGAATTGTGATCTCTGAAAGAAGGGTCATGAATTAGCAGTAGTGCGAAACTATTTCCAGAATAGAGGCCTACAATAACAAGGTTTAAAGGCAAGCCTTGAAAGGATAAAGCCAATGTACTTAATTGCACAGTGGAACAAGTCCAATACTCTTTAAAGAAATGCAACAACATCTAGTAACCAACCATAAAATCCAGTACTCAATAGTAAAATTGACAAGGTCTAGCATCTTGTAAAAGTATTAGGCATGCAAAGGAGTGAGAGATTATTACCCATATTCAGTAGAAAAATTAATCAGTTAGAGACAACAGAGACATAGCCATAGACTAGGAGAAAATATTTACAAAAGACAAATCAGATGGAAGACTGTTATCCAAAATGTACAAAGGATTCTTTTTTTTTTTTTTTACTTATTTGACAGAGAGAGACACAGCGAGAGAAGGAACACAAGTAGGGGGAGTGGGAGAGGGAGAAGCAGGCCTCCCGCTGAGCAAGGAGCCCGACATGGGGCCCGATCCCAGGACCCTGGGATCATGACCCGAGCCGAAGGCAGACGCTTAACGACTGAGCCACCCAGGTGCCCCTATACAAAGAATTCTTAAAACTCAACAATAAGAATACAAACAACCCAATTTAAAAATTGGCCAAAGATCTAAATAGACACCTTGCTAAATAAAATAGACAGATATCAAATAAACATGTGAAAAGATGTTCCACATGATATGTTATCAGGAAAATGCAAATTAAAATAACGAGATACCACTACATACCTATGAGAATGGCTGAAATACAGAACACTGACAACACCAAATGCTGGTGAGGATTGGGACTCACCAAGAGAGCAACAGGAACTCTCATTTATTGCTTGTAGAAATGCAAAACAATACTGCCATTCCAAAAGACAGTTTGAAGGCTTCTTACAAAACTAAACATACTCTTACCATATGATCAGTAATTGTGCTTTCAGTGGAATGAAAATTTATGTCTACAAAGAAATCCTGCCCACAAATGATTACTGCAGTTTTATTCATAATTGCCAAAACTTGGAAGCAACCAAGATGTGCTTCAGTAGGTGAATGGATAAATAAACTGTGATACACCCAGACAGTGGAATGAATTTTTCAGCACTTAAAAGATATGAGCTATCAAGCCATGAAAAAACATGGAGGGAACTTAAATGCCAATTACTAACTGAAAGAAACCAATCTGAAACAACTACATACTGCATGATTCCAACTATATGACCTTCCAGAAAGGCAAAACTATGGAGATGATAAAAACCTAGTTGCCAGGAGTTAGGGTTTAGGGAAGGATAAATGGGCGGAGCACAGAATCTACACTAAATAGTGATACATGTTATTATACGTTTGTCCAAACCTAAACACTGTATAACACCAAGAATGTACCCTAATGTAAACTATGGACTCTAAGTGATAATGATGTATCAGTGTAGGCTCACTGATTATAACAAATGTACCACTCTAGTGGGGTATGTTGATAATGGGGAGGCTATCCATGTGTGGGGACATGAGGTATATGGGAAATCTCTCTATCTTCCACTCAATTTTGCTATGAACCTAAAACCACTCTAAAAAGTAAAATCCATTTAAGAAAAAACAATTAAACCTAAGTAAACAAACAAACAGAGAACATCAGTAACCTCTAGGACAATATCAAGCAATCTAACCTATATACAATCGTAATCCTAGAAGAAAGTGTGGGACACAAAAATATTTGATGAAATAATGGCTGAAATGTGCCTAAATTTGATGAAACTATAAACCAACAGATCCAAGAATCTCAGTAAGTTCAAATAAAAGAAACATGAAGAAAATCAAACTAAGGTACATCAGTCAAATTGCTGAAAGACACTGATAAAAAGAAAATCTTAAATGCCCAGCAGAAAAAGACACATTGTATTCAGAGGGACAAGGAGAAAGAGTCAATTTCTTATCAGAAGCCATTCAAACCATAAGACAATGGAAAGACCACTTTAAAGTACTGAAAGAAACTCGACATACAATTCTAAACCCAGCAAAAATGTTTTAAAAATGAAACAGACTTTTTTAAATGAACAAAAGCTGAGAGAATTAATCACTAATAGGCCAGTACAAAACTAAATTGACAAAAACAGAAATAAATGAGAACTATTCTGTGCTCATGGCTGGAAAAAAATATCGTTAAAATGTCCATACCACCCAAAGCAATCTACAGATTCAATGCAATCCCTATCAAAATTCCAATTTTTCACAGGAATAGAACAAACAAATCCTAAAATTCATTTGGAAACACAAAGGACCCCAAATAACCAAACCAATCTTGAGAAAGAAGAACAAAGCTGGAAACATCACACTTCCAGATTTCAAACTATATTACAAAGCCCTTGTAATCAAAACAGTATGGTATTGTCATAAAAGCAGACACATAGATTAATGGACTAGAGTAGAAACTTCAGAAATGAACTCATGCATAGACGGCCAATTAATTAACTACAAAAGAGTTAAGAATATACAATGGGGAAAGGATAGTCTCTTCAATAAATGAGAACCAGACAGCCACATGCAAAAGAATAAAACTGGACACCTATACCAAAAAACAAATAATCCCATTAAGGAATGGCTAGAAGACATGAATATACACTTTTCCAGAGAAGACATCCAGATGACTAACAGACATACGAAAAGATGCTCAACATCACCCATCATCAAGGAAATACAAATCAAAACCATGATGAAATACCACCTCACACATGTCAGAATGGCTAAAATTAGCAACACAGGAAACAATAGTTGTTGGTGAGGATTCCCACTGTTGGTGGGAATGCAAACTGATGCAGCCACTGTGGAGAACAGTATGGAGGTTCCTCAAAAAGTTAAAAATATAACTACCTTACGATCCAGCAATTGCACTACTAGGTATTTATCCAAAGGATACAAAAATACAGATTCAAAGGGGAACACATCCTGATGTTTATAGCAGCATTATCAACAATAGTCAAACTATGGGGAGAGCCCAAATGTTTATCAATTGATGAATGGATAAAGAAGATGTGGCATATATACACATATATGTATATATATGTGTGTGTGTATATATACATATATATATAATGGAATATTACTCAGCCACCAAAAAGAATGAACTCTTGCCATTTACAACAATGTGGATGGAGCTAGAGTGCATTGTGCTAAGTGAAATAAGTCAGAGAAAGACAAATACCATATGATTTCATATTGCCTCATAAGCAGCATTAAGAAACAAAACAGATGAACATATAGGAATGGGGGGGGAGGAAAAAAAAAAGAGAGAGAGAGGGAAACAAACCATAAGAGAATCTTAATAGAGAACAAACAAAGCATTGATGGAGGGATGTGCATGGGGAATGGGCTAGATGGGTGATGGGTATTAAGGAGGGCACTTGTGATGAGCACTGGGTGTTATATGTAAGGGATGAATCACTGAATTCTACTCCTGAAACCAGTATTTCACTGTATGTTAACTAACTAGAATTCAAATAAAAATTAAAAAACAAAAAACATGGAATTCACAGAAGGGAGAACATGTCTTAGGGGTCAAGATTTGGGAAATGACCTGCTTGAAGCACAGACCAAGACCTTGAGTGGTGGAAAGATGTGCTAAGCAAAGCTTGGAGGGTGGGGTGACATATGAACTAGGCAGTGGAGAATACCTATGATTTAGACATTGATGAGTAAAGAATGCTCCAGAAGGAGGTAACTGCTAGAACAGAAGTAAGGGGGGAGCAAGGTGAGAGCACTTACAGGGAAATCTAGAGCAGCAATTTTCAGTTACCAAGTAGGGGGGGCCAACATCAATGCATTCCTAGTCTTCCTGTCTCAGAGAAGAAAGTTCATGAAAGGGGTGCCTGGGTGGCTCAGGTCATGATCCCAGGGTCCTGGGATCGGGCCCCACATCAGGCTCCCTGCTCAGCGGGAAGCCTGCTTCTCCCTCTCTTACTCCCTCCTGCTTGTGTACCCTCTCTCGCTGTGTCTCTCTCTGTCAAATAAATTAAAAAATCTTAAAAAAAAAAAAAAGAAAGTTCATGAAATATATTTTCAACATACCCTTTCTTGATGAACTGAAATTGCAGACATCTTGAAAGATAACTATGAGATTGTTACAGCCAAGGCAAGTAAAGTAGTACATTATATTTCCTATTCTGTACCTTATACTTATTTCTAAGGCATCTATTACTTTGGGCTGTTAATAATAGAAGCTATAAAGCTATAATAAAACCAATACAAAGGAACAACTGTACACCTATATTACACTGTACACAAAAATAAACTCAAAATGGATTAAAGACTTGACCATAAGACCTGAAACTTTGTAAAAGTGTCCTCCAAGAAGAAAACATGCCTCTTGACATTGGTCTTGGCAATGATTTTTTAGATTTGACACCAAAAGCAAAGGCAAAGAAAACAAAAATAGATGAGTGTGGCTATATCAAACTAAAAACTTCTGCACAGCAAAGGAAACCATCAACAAAATGAAAAGGCAACCTAGAGATGGGAGAAAATATTTGCAAATCATGTATCTTATAAGGAGTTAATATCCAAACTATATAAAGAACTCATACAACTCAATAGCAAATGAACAATCTGATTTAAAAATGGGCAGAGGAATTGAACAGACATTTTCCCAAAGAAGACCTACAAATAGCTAGTAAGTATATGAAAAGGTTCTCAACATCACTAATCATCAGGGAAATGCAAATCAAAACCACAATGAGCTATCACCTCACACCTGTTAGAATGGCTGTCATCAAAAAGGAAAGAGATAACAAGTGCTGGCAAGAATGTGGAGAAAAAGTCAGAGGGAAGGTGAGTGGGAGGATGGGCAAGATGGGCAAAGGGGAGTGGAAGATACAGGCTTCCAGTTGTGGAATGAGTAAGTCACCAGAAGAAAAGGCCCAGCATACGCAATATAGTCAATGATATTGTAATAGCCTCATATGGTGACTGATGGGAGCCACACTTGTGGTGAGCATAGCATAAGTAGAGAGAAGTTGAATCACTATGTTGTACACCTGAAACTAATGTAACACTGCATGTCAACTATACTAAAAAAGAGAAAGTGGAGAAAAAAGAACGCTTTTGCATTATTGGTGGGAATGTAAATTGGTGCAGCCACTATGGAAAACAATATGGGGAAAAAAAAAAAACAACTAAAAATAAAATCCAGCAGCCCTATTTCTGGGTATATATGCAAAGGAAATGAAAAAAGGATCCCAAAGAGATATCTGCACTATCATGTTCATTGCAGCATTATTTCCAATAGCCAAGATATGGAAACAACCTGAGTCTCCATCAACAGATGAATAGATAAAGAAGATATGGGGGCGCCTGGGTAGCTCAGATGGTTAAGCGTCTGCCTTCGGCTCGGGTCATGATCTCAGGGTCCTGGGATCGAGCCCCGCATCGGGCTCCCTGCTTGGCAGGGAGCCTGCTTCTCCCTCTCCCTCTACTGTTCTCACTGCTTGTGCTCTCTCCCTCTCTCTGTCAAATAAATAAATAAAATCTTAAAAAAAAAAAAAAAAAGAAGATATGGTATGTATATACCATGGAGTATTATTCAGCCATAAGAAAAAAAAGATTCCTGCCATTTGAGACAACATAGATGTACTGTGAGGGCATTATGCTATGCGAAACAAGATAAAGAGATACAAATACTGCATGGTTTCACTTGTATGTGGAATCTTAAAAAAAAAAAGTCAAACTCATAGAAAAAGTGGTTGCTGGGGATAGAGGATGGGGGGAATAGGTAGAGGCTGGGGAAAGGGTACAAACTTTTGGGGCACCTGAGTGGCTCAGTCGTTAAGCATCTGCCTTCAGCTCAGGTCATGGTCCCAGGGTCCTGGGATTGAGCCCCGCATTGGGCTCCTTGCTCAGCGGGAAGCCTGCTTCTCCCTCTCCCACTCCTCCTGCTTATGCTCCCTCTCTTGCTGTCTCTCTCTCTCTCCATCAAAATTAATAAATAAAATGTTTTAAAAAAAAAGAGTACAAACTTTCAGCTATAAGATAAATGAGGTCTGAGGAGCAAATGTGTAACATGGTGACTATAGTTGGTAACACTGTATTATAAAATTGAAATGTGCTAGGAAAGGAGAACTTAAATTTTCTCACCAAAAAAAATTTTAAAAGAGAAATATTTGATGTGATGGATGTGTTAATTACCTAGTTGGTGGAATCACTTCAAAATGTCTATGTATACCAAATCACCACAATGCATACTTTAAATATCTTATAATTTTATAAGTCTATGATACCTCAATAAAGCTGAAATTTAAAAATTATTATAGGTTAACACAAAAAATATGCATGTAATCTTTTTAGAAAAGAGCCTGGCATAAAGGATCCACTATATAATAAGAGTTATTATTGTTGTTCACTCTGGGTAACCTGCTGCTTTTTCCTGAACTGTCATTTCTTAATCAGAAAAAGGGCACAAATAGATGGCCTTGAAGGTCCCTAAAACTCTAAATGCCAATGTTTATGAGCCATAATATAATGAAATATAACCATATGTTATCTCAAGATATTGTACTCTGTTAAATTTTTATTTAAATCTATTGTTGTTTAACAAAGCCCAACAGGGTAAACAGTGTAAAAATATTCTAATGAGAAATAGTGTTTTATTAAATTCTATTCACTAAACACACACACACACACACACAAAGTTGAGCAACTCTGTACAATAAAAAACTAGAAAGGAAATTTTTACAAATAAATGTATACTATGAATACCTTTAGTCTCCAGAGATGTTTATTTATTCATTGATCTGCATAAAGGAATAAAATCAAATCAAGATCCACAGAAACAAAGTTATTTTATTCTCAGGAACCTTCATTTATTTAAGCTCTCCCTACCTTAGAAGATTCCCACAAAAGGTGATGTCACACCGAATCCAACCATGCAGAAGCAGAACCTGAAATAACACTTTAACATCATCAAAGCTTTGAACTCCACGTTCCATCACAGACATACACCTCTTGTTATTGGCCAGGATTGAACACAGACACCTTTATTACAAGAACTATTTTTTAGTATGCTACTCAATAGAGTATGAAATTATAGGTTCCAATCCTGGTGTCCCTAAAAAGATAATCTCTGTAAGAAAACTAAAAAGAAAATTTGAATTCAAACTTGTTGGTTACATTCAATTTTAACTATAGGCGATTCTTTTAGGATTTGTTTTGAAAACAGAAAAGAATCTCTTTGAGAAGTATATGACATCTACAATGTGAAATCAGACAGAACAAAAAACAATGTAAAATAGTGGGTACTATTTTAAAGAATGTATGATGAATAACAGTCATTTGTTTCTCAGGCTGTTACTGCAACTGCAAAACAGAGTCTGTCCTCTTATCTCAGAGGAACAGTCGTCCTGTCTCCCTTCCAGCTAACCCCCCACCACTGTCCTTGGTGACCTTCCCTAAAAACTACACTTAAGCTTTAGAGCTCTATCTGTATCTGTGTCTGTTTCTTCATTTCTGAATCTATCTCTATTTCTCTGTAATTTATCACCATATCTATCTTTCTCAATGCAGTTTTGCCTCAAACTACAATCCTATTTTTCTTTTACTAACAAATTTTCCAGGGGAAAAAAAAAAGCAGTTTCCACTTTAAATGCTCACTAACTCATTCCTTAGGGCCTTGCCGTACCTCGCTGCATCTCTCAAGTAACTAAAATCCTTTGTACTGGGTTGAATAGTATCCCTTCCCCCTCAAATGTATGCCCACCCAGAACATGTGAGTGTAACCGTATTTGGAAATGGGTCTTTGCAGATGTAACCAAGTTATGATGAGACCATACTAGAATAGAGTGGGTCTTAATCCAATGGCTGATGTCCTAATAAGAGGGAAATTTGGACATAGAGACATAGACCCTCAGAGGGAAGATGGCCACGTGAAGAAGGAGTTAGAAATTGAAGTGATGCAGTTATAAGTGAAGGAATGCCAAGGACTGCTAATAACCACCAGAAACTAGAAGAGGCAAGGAAGGATTCTTCTTTAGAGCCTTGGGAGGGAGCTCGGCTCCACTGACACCTTGACTTTGGGCTTCTGTCCTGCAAAACAGTGAGAGAGTAAATTTCTGTTGTGTGGAGCCACCCAGTTTGCAGAATGTTGTTACTATGAAACTAATACACCCTCCTAATCACAAAATCCAATTGTCCCTTCCTAGTCCTCATTTCCCTTGGTTTAAGAAAGGCTTAACTGTACCTTTTATAGTAAAATTCCTTCACTGGATTTGAAGAGTCCACTAACATCCTCATGAGCTCCTTTCCCTCCTTTTTCACCTTTTTGTGGGCTTTCTCCAAAACTCTGTCTTTTTCATTCCTTCTCCTCTAAGCCCACTCCTACTCTCATGATTTCAACCACTGCTTCAGTATAGATAACTTCCAAACCAAAATCTTCAACTCTGACCTATCTTTAGAGCTTTAAGTCCTATGTTTTCAACAACGGTGATTTTTAAATTCTGTACTTTTCTTTTCTTTTTATTTTTACAGGCAATTTTCTAGTAAAAGTGCATAGCCACCTAATATGTGCTAAGCACTTTACATATGTTAACTTGCTAATATTCACAACAACCTTATGAAGCCATTACTATTATTAAGATGAGAAAGCTGTGTGAGGCACTGAATGGTTACATAACTTGTCCAAGGCCCTGCAGTAAGTTGTGGAGCTGGGATCCAGACCTACACAATTTTACACAGTGCGGTGACTCTTACACATCTTCTTTGAGAATTTGCTGAAAACCGTGGTCATTCTCCACAGAAAAATTGTTTCCCATAAAATTTTAGAGAGTTCAAACATCTCTCAGAAGTCTACTTATTGGGGCGCCTGGGTGGCTCAGTTGGTTAAGTGTCTGACTCTTGATTTCCGCTCAGATCATGATCTCAGGTTGTGAGAAAGAGCCCTGTATTGGGCTCCGTGCTAAGTGTGGAACCTGCTTAAGATTCCCTCTCTCCTTCCCCCTCTGCCTCTCCCCCCACCACTTGCTCTCTATCTCTCTAAAAAAAAGAAGTCCACTTATGGATCTCAAGTTAAGAACACCTGTATTGGAAAAAAACGAATTATCACAAACATATTAGGAATGAGAAAAAATAACTGGATTCAACAGTCTAATTTGATTCATTAATTTGATTCCCTAGGAAAACAGCAAATTAGTAGATCTTTATCAGAAAGCAAATATTCGGGGCGCCTGGGTGGCTCAGTTGGTTAAGCGACTGCCTTCAGCTCAGGTCATGATCCTGGAGTCCCGGGATCGAGTCCCACATCGGGCTCCCTGCTCAGCGGGGGGTCTGCTTCTCCCTCTGACCCTCTTCCCGCTCGTGCTCTCTGTCTCTCATTCTCTCTCTCAAATAAATAAATAAAATCTTTAAAAAAAAAAAGAAAGCAAATATTCAACATCATGCTTATTAATTCAACACAAATTAATGAATGGCTCCCAGTCTAGAAGACAAAAACATGTAAACAAATAATTACAATAAAATGCAATAGTTATGACAAGAAAAATAGCTTTTGTGGATCTGTGGAGAATAATATAAAAGGATGGTGGTGAACAAGAAGATCAGATTAAAGAAACCATTTTAATTAGGTTAAAAAAATCCATGCAGGAGATGATTAAAGAGATTCTATCCTAATGCAGTGGAAATAATCTTTTTCAATGGGCAAAAAGGAATAGATTCAAGGATTACCAATGAGAAAAAACTGTCCAGGTAAGGAGCCAATTAGACACACAGGACGACAGAGACAGAGGAGAATCAAAGACAACTGAGGTTGCTAAATAGGATGATTGGGCATAGAGATGCCATTACCTGAGACAGGAAATAAGAGAAGAGAGTTGGAGTGAGGAGAAAAAAATTCCATTTGGACATGCTGGGTGTAAGATTAGATTCAGGTGTCAATGTAGAGATGTCAGTAACTAGAATACAATGAAGAGTTCAGATAAGAGATGGGGTAAATATTCTGGAATCAAAGATATATTACAGACATAGATGAAGAAATGAAATAGATGAATTATTCAAAGCATGATGAATTATTCGAAGCATGATGAATAAATAGCAAAGGGATATGTAATCCATCGGAGTTCCACAGAGAAACAGAATAGGGGATGTGTGTGTGTGTGTGTGTGTGCACATATTTTAAAGAGATTTATTTCAAGAACTGGCTCACATGATTGTGGGGGCTTGGCATTCTGAAACCTGAAGGGTACATAAGTTTGAAATTTTTAGGATGGGCTGGCCAGCAGGCTAGAAACTCAGAAACTCAGGCAGAGGTTGATGTGACAGTCTTGAGGCAGAATTTCTTTTTCTCCAGAAAACCTGTTTTTGCTCTTAAGGTCTTCCAACATTGGATGAGGCCCGCCCACATTATCTTCTTAAAGTGAACTGATTTTAGGTGTTAACCAATATCTAGTAAATACTTTCCATTAGTGCTTGATTAAATAACCAGATACTATAGCCTAGCCGAGTTCACATATACAACCAACCATCACAGGATTGAAGACAGCACCCAACAGTCAATGGGAAAATGAAAGTATAATGACAAGTAGTTAGAGAGGTAGAGAACTTGAAGACAGGGATCACAGAAACCAAAAATAAAAGAGAGTCAAGATGATCAAAAGTATCAAGCACTATGCAGGAGTCACATGAGATAAGACCTGAAATCTGTTCCTCAACTTTGACACTTAGTAGCTAATTGTGACCCCAGTGAGATCTGTTTTGATGGAGTTTGGGGGAAGGGGAGAATATTGCAGTGGACTGAAAAGTGAAAGGGAGTTGAGGAAGTAAAAGCCTAATTGCAACATAGTAGGAATAATAATTGCAGTGTTCCAAAAAGCATTTTCCCTTCTTCAGCTGGGGCCTCCCCACCACCAAATTATTTGGGTCTTCCCCAAGGCTAGAACCAGTCCCTGTGGGGCCACCCCAGCAACAGGTGCAGTCACGGCTGTTTAGATGCCAAGCATTATGGAAATTAGCTTCATGTCACGGATGAGAAAGTAGACATTACAATGGAAATTCTGGTAATATTTTTAAGAGATATAAGAGAATCCCTAAGAAGTTCTAATTTTTTGTGTGTGTGGAAAGAAATGCAAATATATTCACTAATAAATATTACTTTAAAAAACCATGGATAATCTAAATACTTTTCTGGTATCAGAAGAGATTCCAAAATCTGTTACATGTCCAGTTTTATTAAGTGGTCATACTTAAAGTTTGGATGACTACAGACAAGCACACTTAATAAAGAGGGCATTTATAAGAAATGGGTGCATAGAATCATTTCATCATGATAGTTAAGTAGAACTTAGGTTGATGTTTATCCAGGTAAGTCTTAGTCTGTCTCAAATAAAGTCAAGGAGAGGTATTACTTGAAATGAAAAGGCCTTCTAAAATATTTGAACTTCACAACTGGTAGAAATTTGTTTGACATATAATCATAATACTTATTTGATAAAACAATAATCTTAATGTGTGATTCTTAACCAAAAACATATATACAAATTATCTGGGCCCCCCCAAGGCTAAAACCACTCTCTTAAGAGCTTCTCCCAGCATTCAGTAGAAAGACCATTGGATCTATGAATTAAAAACAAAATTCTATAAAATATTTCTTTTTTAACACTGGTATTGGGGTAGAGGTCCTATACTTAATTTATAGCCTAATCATGATACATATGGTTTTATTGTCAATGAAGACTTTACCTAATTCATAAATATTTCTGCAGACCCAATACGTTCAAATACTTTGATAAATGAGCTGCCTCTTCTATTTCCCATTTAAAAGTAAAAGATAAAAGGCTAAATAAAATAAAATTACTGAAAAAAGAAGAGAAATATTTTTAAAAGGCAACAGTGAAAACAAATTATCCAGAAGCACAACCAAGGGCCAGGCAAGTGCTCCTTAATAAAGAACAGGACACCTTATCAAGTGGGAAGCTGGAGAGATGACACAGGGAGGGCTTTTTTTTCATTATTCAAAAAAAATTTATTATAAAATTTTAAATTCCATACATCACCCAGTGCTCATTCCAACAAGTGCACTCCTTAATCTCTGTCATTCATTTCACCCGTTCCCCACCCCCACCTTCCCTCTGGTAACCATCAGTTTGTTCTCTATAGTTAAGAGTCTGTTTCTTGGTCTCTCTCTTTTTCCTTTGGTTGTTTCTTTTGTTTAAATTTCACATATGAGTGATATGGTATTTGTCTTTCTCTAACTTATTTCACTTAGCATTATACTCTCTAGTTCCATCCATGTCATTGCAAACAGCAAGATTTCACTCTTTTATGGCTGCGTAATATTCCTGTGTGTGTGTGTGTGTGTGTTTGTGTGTTTGTGTGTGTGTTTATCACACTTTCTTTATTCATTCATCTATCAATGGACACTTGGGCTGTTTCCATATTTTGGCTATTGTAAATAAGGCTGCAATTAACAGGGTGCATGTATCCCTTTGGATTAGTGTTTTTGTATTTTGGGGGTAAATATCCAGCAGAGCAATTGCTGGACCATAAGGTAGTTCTTTTTTTTTTTTTTTTAAGATTTTATTTATTTATTTTAGAGAGAGAGAGCGAGCGCAAGAAGAGGAGCAGAGGGGCGCCTGGGTGGCTCAGTCGGTTAAGCGGCTGCCTTCGGCTCAGGTCATGATCCCAGGGTCCTGGGATCAAGCCCCGCGTCGGGCTCCCTGCTCGGTCAAGAGTCTGTTTCTCCCTCTCCCTCTGCCTGCCTCTCTGCCTACTTGTGTTCTCTCTCTATCTCTCTGTCAAATAAATAAATAAAATCTTTAAAAAAAAATAAAAATATTAAAAAAAAAAAAAGAAGAGGAGCAGAGGGAGAGGGACAAGCAAACTGCACTGAGTACAGAGCCTGATGCAGGGTTCAATCCCATGACCCTGAGATCACAGCCTGAGCCAAAATCAAATCAGATGCCCAACCAACAGAGCCACTTAGGCACTCCATAAGGTAGTTCTATTCTTAACTTTTTGAGGAATCTCCATATTGTTTGCCAGAGTGGCTGCACCAGTTTGTATTCCTACCAGCAGTGCAAGAGAGTTTGTAGTTCTCCACATCCTTGCCAACATTTGTTGTCTCTTGTATTTTGATTTTAGCCATTCTGGCAAGAGTGAGGTGGTATCTCATTGTAGTTTTGATTTGTATTTCCCTGATGATGAGTGATGTTGAGCATCTTTTCATGTGTCTATCGGCCATCTGTATGTCTTCTTTGGAAAAATGTCTGTTCATGTCTTTTGTTCATTTTTTAATTAGATTATTTGGGGGGTTTTTTGGTATTGAGTTATATCAGTTCCCTATTTTGGATACTAATTCTTTATGGGATATGTCAGGTGCAAATATCTGACACAGGAAGGACTTCTTTTTTTTTTTTAAAGATTTTATTTATTTATTTGACAGAGAGAGAGAGAGCACAAACAGGGGGAGAGGGAGGCAGAGGGAGAGGGAAAAGCAGGCTCCCCGCGGAGCAGGGAGCTCAATGTTATGCTCGATCCCAGAACCCTGGAATCATTACCTAAGCTGAAGGCAGAGATCAAGACCTGAGCTGAGATCAGCAACCAACTCTTGATCTCAGGGTCGTGAGTTCAAGTGCTGAGCTGAGATCAAGAGTCAGTTGCTTAACCAACTGAGCCACCCAAGCGCCCCAGGAAGGGCTTCTTAATCATAGCTCAAAGTGTCTGAAGATTTCACTATCACAGAGACTAAGACTTGGCCTCCAAAGGAGGAATGTGCGATTTGTTTTTACTGCAGGCCCATGCATTGGCAGGCAAAATGAACTGTTCTTCCTCCCATTCTTCTCTTCGTCCGTGTATGGACACACACACACACACATAATTTTTTTATCAAGCAGAATTGACTATTTTTGAACCTTTTTTACCTGTAGTGAGTTAAATATTACTGAATGTGTATCATGTGCAAAATACCATGCTAAATATGGTGGAAAGAGGGAAGAGTGGTTTACCAGGGTGAAAAACTAAAATATACTTCTTCTCCTTAAGATATTTTTAATTTATTTTTGTTCCTTTTACTTGAATTCAACCAGGCTTAAAATGTGCTTGGCATTGGAAGTTAAAGAGAAAATTAAGACACTCATTAAGTCCTCTGACTTTCAAGGATTCACACCTAACAACAACTGTTTGTTGATCTGATGCAAGGGAATAGAATCTTAGCATATTGAAGTTGAGGACCCATAGATAGGATAACATAGTGGTTTAAAGTTTTGGAATCAAATGCAGCCAGGTCCAATCCCAGATATAAACACTCTGAATTTTAGTTTCCTCATTTATAAGATAGGCAATGTTAAATATATCTCAATTATACGAGAAAATTTATTTCAAAGCATCTTGTATGGTTCCTAGCATATGGCAGATTTTTAAAAGATAGGGATTATTATTAAAATATATAGTCTAAATCTCTGATTTAATAGATAAAAATACCAAGACTCCAAAAGACTATCTAAGGCTAGTAAGCAGATCTGCTATGTCTAAAACTAGTGACCAGACAAATTAGGACTAAACTCCAGAATGATTTAACTGTGAGAACCAGAATTTACTCTGAGAACTAAGCATTTCCAGAAACTGTGCTAAGTTTTCACATATTTTACAATAGTCTAAGCATTCAAAAATTTTAATCAGATGATACTACTTTTACTAAGTTAACAATAAGCCACAACTTTCTTTACTGCTTTTTCAAGAACTGCACAATCATAATTCTTTTCTTTGCTTTTCACTGTAATATAGGTTTCATATTTTTTGAAGTTAAACTTTGTAGGAAAATACATCTGGTTCAATATGCTTTCAGTTGCATTTGATTTACTTCCTCTTTTGGCCTTTCTCTGCTTCTCTCCTCTGCTGTATTTTACTGCAATATAGGGACATAGTACGTTGTCCTGCTTTTGAGGACTTTCATTGCACTAACTTATATTCACTCTTCCCCTTGGCCCTTCTCTATTTCAGTATTGATGACTCACACTGGCAGCACTATAACTGAACTACCAATTAATGGGCCATCCCTTGACTTTCATAGCACTCACAGGGGACGGAAGAGCTACAGAGATTACTCAGAGGCCCAGGTCAGGTGGTGGAAGAGACACCTGAAGGGGCAGCCACGTAGTCAAGATGTCGGGCCTCACTGGAGTGACTGATCCACCAGACTACTGTATTTCAGCCTGCAAATCTTAACTATGCTGCTTGCCATCCCTTCCTCACTGACCTTTGAAGCAGTGGGTGCTATGGAAGAAGCTTAAATTTTGGAGTCCGTTGAACTAAGTTCAAGTCTGGTTTCCACCACTTCCTAGCTTTGTGCCTTTGATTAAGGTTCTTAACCTTCCTAAATCTTAACACACTCATCTATAAAACGGGCCTTATCCCTATCATAGGGATTGTGGTAAGGGGTAGCTGAAACAATGAACATAAAACACAACTCACAGCAAAGCTCCTAGCAAGATTTTGATTTGACAGTTAGATGCTGATCTTTATCTGATCTGCTATTCTTTATTTTTTATTACACATTAAAGACAGGTATTTAATTTATGATGAAGGTATATTGGAGAGAATATGATTGGGTTACTGAGAAGTTATTTTTAGATAAGTGCCTTTCCATTAGGAAAAGAAATTATCTTAGATCCTACCACATAACATAAAATGTCACTTTGAAAAATAATGCATAATGTGTAATGGTATATACAGAGGTATTAGTAACTGAAGTGTTAAATAAAAAAATTTGCTTGGGTTAGTTCTAGGGATGTTTTCATTGTAAGTTATGGGTGTGTTGGGTTTTTGTTTTGTTTAGTAAATTTATATCCAGTGAAATACACAGATTTTACATGTAAAATTACATAGGTTTGACAAATATATACACCCATGTAATCCATGTAACCTACTACCAATTAAGGTATCACCCCAGGAAGTTCCCTAGAGCACCTTTCCCATCCAACCCTCATGAGCTCATATCACCAAAATAGGTTTATTTTGCCTCTTTTAAAATTCCACATAAATGGGATCAAGCAGTATGTATTCCTTTGTGTCTGGCTTCTTTTGGTCAATATGTTTCTGATATTCACCTACCTTGCTGTATGTACCAGCAGTTCATTTTTGAATTGCTTACAGTGTAGTATTCGATTGTATTAACACAATTATAAAAATCCATTCTCCTTTTGATGGGCACTTGG
Source organism: Neomonachus schauinslandi (assembly GCF_002201575.2). Classification (NCBI taxonomy): domain Eukaryota; kingdom Metazoa; phylum Chordata; class Mammalia; order Carnivora; family Phocidae; genus Neomonachus; species Neomonachus schauinslandi. The sequence continues at coordinate 83,876,839 of NC_058406.1, read as the reverse complement.
GCTGTTTCCAGTGTGAGCTGTTATGAATAGAACTGCTACAACAATTCCTGTACAAGTCCTTTTGTGGGCATATGTATTCATTTCTCTTGGATAAATACTAGGAGCCGAATGGGTAGGTCATAGCAGAACCACAAACAGGCCTCTAAAGCCCCCGCACCACTTCACACTCTACTGGCAGCGTAAGAGAATCCAGATGCTCCACATCATTGCCAACATTTGCTGGTGTTAATCTTTTCACTTTTAGCCATTCTAATAGGTGTAAAGTGGAATCTCATTGTTAATATTAGTTTGCATTTCTCTAGTGACTAATGACATTTATACCTTTTCCTGTGTTTACTAGTCATTAATAAATCTTGGGTGAAGTGTCATCCAAGACATTTTTTTAAAATCGAGTTTTCTTATTTTTGAGTAGTGTGAAATAATAAGGAATATATATGTTGGTTACTGCCCCCAATTCCTGACATAGAGCTCCTAAAACCGTTGTAAAATAGGGATGCTAGGAGAATATTTTGTTCTAATAATTAGTCAAATTTGACTGGGCTTCCTGACACAGACCTCCTAAGACCTTTGTAGTTTCCTGAGTGACAGGGGCATCTAACACTGAGGTCCTAACTCCCTTAGAATTTCATGAGTGATGGGAACATCTTTTGTTCTTTTTTTTTTTTTTTAAGATTTTATTTATTTATTTGAGAGAGAGATTGACAGCGAGAGAGGGAACACAAGCAGGGGGTAGTGGGAGAGGGAGAAGCAGGCTTCCCACTGAGCAGGGAGCCCGATGCGGGGCTCGATCCCAGGATCCTAGGATCATGACCTGAGCCGAAGGCAGACGCTTAACGACTGAGCCACCCAGGCGCCCCGGGAACATCTTTTGTTCTAATGAGGTGACACTTGGTGGGCTCCTGGATGGGGGCTGGTCACTAGAAAGATAGCCATGATTAGAAGCTTGGAACATTCAGTCCTACCACCCCCATCTCGGGAAAGGAGACAGGGGCTGGAAATGGACTTAATAATCCATCATGTCTATGTGATGAAGCCTGCACAGAAATTCTAACAGTTCAGGGTTTGGGGAATTTTCAGGTTGGTGAAGACATCTATGTGCCAGGAGAGTAGCACTCCCTAGTTCCACAGGGCAGAAGTTCTTGAGCTTGGGACCATTCCAGACATCAACCTATGTGTCTCATCATCTAGCTATTCATGTGTAACTTTTATCATATCCTTCACTATACAACACACCAGTAAACATAAGTGTTTCCCTGAATTCTGTGAGCTGTTCTGGCAGATGATTGAATCCAAGGAAGGAGTCATGGAAACCTTCAATTTGTAGCTAAACTGGACAGAAATTGTGAGTAACCTGGTATGATATCATGATTTATAACAAGAAATATATTTGGTCTTCATCCACTGTTTCTGGCAAATAGCTCCTAAAACTTGTAATTTGCTATACAGTAGTTCCCCCCTTATCCACGGTTTTACTTTCCATGGTTTCAGTTATCCATGGTCAACCTCCATCTGGAAGCAGATGATCCTTCTGACATACTGTCAGGTCAATAGTAGCCCAATGCTATATCACAGTGCCTATGTCATTCCTCACTTCATCTCATCCCCCAAGCATTTTATCATTTGATATCACAAGAAGAAGGGTGAGCACAGTACAATAAGATATTTTGAGAGAGAGACCACATTCACATAACTTTTATTATAGTATATTGTTATAATTGTTCTATTATTGTTGTTACTCTCTTACTGTGCCTCATTTATAAATCAAACTTTACTATAGGTATGCATGTATAGGAAAAAACATACTACATATAAGGTTCAGTACTATCTGCAGTTTCAGGCATCCACTGGGGGTCTTGGAACGTAACCCCTCCTGATAAGGGGGGGCGGGGAACTACTGTATAAGACCAACGGACATCTTTTGTTATACTATTTGCCCTTTAGTCATCAGTTCCTGAAATTCAAGCTCCAAAGCCATAAAGGTAAAAGGAGTGTCTTGTCATTCACAGCAAGCCCCCTTCAATCACACCTGAGTTAATGTTTAGGAGCTAACTTTGTAAATCCAAAAGGATAAGGGCCACTTGCCAGGGGGACCAACCATGATTAGAGGGTTGGAACTTTCAATCCCATCCCCCAACCTCCAATCTCCAAAACGGGAGAGGGGCTGGAGGTTGAGTCAGTCATAGCGGCCAGTGATTTCATCAATCACCCCCAAAGTAGACACTTCAGAGAGTTCCCAGGTTGGTGAACACCTGGAGATGGTAAGAGGTAAACCCAGACAGCATGGAAGCTCTGTGTCTCTACCCTTGTATGTTGCCCTATGCATCACTTCCATCTGGCCATTCCTGAGCTATTACCTGTTATAACAAACCAATAATCTAGGAAGTATAATGTTTCTCTGAGTTCTGTGAGCTGCTCCAGCAAAGCAATCTAACCCAAATACAGGGTGGTGGGAACTTATCTACAGTTAGTTGCACAGAGTAGTAACCTGGACTTGCAATTGGCATGTGAAGTGGGGACAGTCTTTTTGGGACTGAGCCCTTAATCTGTGAGATCTGACACTACTTCCAGGTAGATAGATTTCCAGGAGTTAAATTGTAGGACACTCGGTTGATATCCACTGAGAACTGGAAAACTGCTTGGTGAGGGGGAAAAACATACATCATACCTGGGGACCTACTGCTTGTGATTGGCCTTTAAAGTGCTTGTGATTGGCCTACTGCTTGTGATTGGACTGAGTCCTTAACCTGTAGAATTTGTGCTAACTCTGGTGTCAGAATTTAACTGAATTGTAGGACACACAGCTGGTACTGGAGAACTGGTTGATGTGGGAAAATCCCACACATCTAATGATCGAGCCCCGCATCGGGCTCCCGGCTCCGCGGGAAGCCTGCTTCTCCCTCTCCCACTCCCCCTGCTTGTGTTCCCTCTCTCGCTGTGTCTTTCTCTGTCAAAAAATAAAGAAAATCTTTAAAAAAATAAAAAAGATACTCTTTGTGCCTTTTATAAGAAATTATTTTCTTAAAAATTTTCTTGATTCTTCAGTTTCAAAAACTTAACTGTTAATGAATGAGAATATATTTCAATTTTAAAGATGGTAAAGGTCAGTAAAATATTGTCTCACAGTTTGCATCGTTTCATTGTTTTAAGATTTAAACACAAGTGGTCAGAACTGAAGGAATTTAAGTTCTATTTCTTTGCCTTTATTTTATTTTAAAATATTTATTCATTTAAGTAATCTCTACACCCAATGTGGGACTCAAACTCACAACCCTGAGATCAAGAGTCGCACGCTCCTCCGAGTGAGCCAGCCAGGCGCCCTTTCTTTTGCCTTTAAATTACTGTCCTATCAAATATTTCAAATCTACTATTTTAACAAAAGACTGTGCTGTCCCTCATGGGTTAGAGATACGAGCTACACTTAAAGAAAGCTCAAATGATTTCTAACCATTATGAATCCTAAACTTCTTCTGTAAAGGGCCAGATAGTAAATACTTGTTTGGAGGCCATGCATGGTCTATTGCAACTACTCAACTCACCTGTGCTGTGTGAAAACAACCACAGACAATATGTAAAGGAATAAGCGTGGCTGTATGCCAATAAACTTCACTTTGGGACACTACAACTTGAATTTCACGCATCATTTTCATGTCATGCAATATTGTTCTTCTCTTGACTTTTTTCAGCCATTTAAAAATGTAAAAACCATTCTTAGCTCACAGGCTGTACAAAACAGGCAGCAGGCAGATTTAGGTATGTGGTTTACTGACCCCTAGTCAAGGGAATGTTTAATTTTTGTTAATATTCCTTGCTGTCCCCCTTTGTAGGACAGGTTTGCATGTAGTTCACCCTTACATTGAAGGTATAACCCTTGGAGTAGAGATCTCTTTACAACAGAGGTCTCTTACTAGGCTGGCCAACTTTGGTAGGCTGTAGATTGTCTCCCACCCTTGGTACCCTGTGTTGTGGAAATAGGGCTCAGGGTCTGAATGCTTTTGCACAAATCCCTGGGGCAAAAGGCACCTTGAGTGCTACTTTATCTCTCTGATTTCAGGATTTGTACTGCTTTTGGCCTTTGAATTTTTAAAATTTCTTGCCAGCTCAGTTAAACATTTTACCTATCATCGACTGCAGTTTTGAGTAGGAGGGTTAGAGGATTTTGCTTCTGCAGAGAGATCCTCTAATCACAAATAATTTTTATTCACATTAGCTAAAAGCACTGTGTCATTTTACCCTCTTTCCTTACTTTTTAATTTTTTTAAAGTTTTGGAAGCTAAAGTCCTAGGGAAACTTTTAGATTTCTTCCTAGGAGTTATACTTTACTCCAGGCTAAGATCTCTTAATAATAAAGAGTGTCAATATTGGTACAATAAATGTAATATTATTTGACTAAGGTACCTGTAAATGTAGGTAGAAACTTTAACCAAAATTTAATTACTGTTTATAAACAAACCCTGGATCTATTATTAAGTGGCAAATAGAATTTTAAGTTAAATCATTAAGGAATACCAAATGGAGAAAATAACATTTCTAAGTAATGTAGATTACTTTGTCTATTCAATCTAACTTAAAAGATACAGGACCCTAAGGAAATTTTACAGGCCATCAGCTTTATAAGAGAGATTATTCAAGTTTGATTGTTTATATGCTCTGAACTGTCCACATCAGTGCAATTGCTGAAACATATTCTCTAAATGAAGTTGGTGTAATCTAATTCAGAAGTATATCCTGATTCTGATAAAACTGTTTGTATGGATAGCCTCTAACAGACCTTGCCAAATGAAAATTTATGCTGTCAATTCAGTTTTTAAGTGTCATTCAATCTGTACATGAATTCCAAATTCCTTGCCCCCCTCCTTTTTTGGTGAGAACATTATAAAGTTTATTGTCTTAGCAAATTTCAATTATACAATACAGTATTATTAACTATAGTCACCATGCTGTATATTAGATCCTTAGACTTTATCTTATACCTGAAAGTTTGTACCCTTTTATGTACTATTAGCCGCCCCTGCCAGCCCCGGGCAACCACTATTTTAGTGTTTCTATGAGCTTGGCTTTTTTTTTTCTATTGAACACATGCAGTATTTGTCTTTCTGTTTAGCTTTTCACTTAGTAGAATGGCCCCAAGCTCTATCCATGTCGTTGCAAATGGTAGAATTTCCTTCCTTCTTGTGGCTGAACATCATTCCATTACATATATATGTGTGTATATATATCACATCTTCTTTATCCATTTATCCATTGATGGACACTTGGGTTGTTTCCATATCTTGGCTTTTGGAAATAATGCTGCAATGGACATAGAAGTACAAATATCTCTTCAATATCCTGCTTTCATTTCCTTTGGACCATGGCCCTTTCTTGATATGATTAAAACAAATTCTGGACTACCAACATAATTCATGTTTTGTACGAGTGTCAGTTTTGGGATCCAGGCTTATTTTATTTTAGATGGCCTAAGGCTGTTGGATTAAGAATGTGGCTGGCCTTTGTCCCTGTCCTGTGAGGTAGCCTCTAAATCCTTGGAATTTCCCCAGTGATAGAAGTGTTGTTGTCAGTCATGGTGGGCTCCAAGAGTTTGTTAGTGAGATCAATCAGGATAGGGGCTGGACAAGCCAGAAAGACCAGTCATGTGATTAGAAGGTTGGGACTTTTGAGCCACATAATATCAGCTCAACCACCAGGAAGGAGAGGTGGGGACAGAGACTGAATTGAACCTCATGGCCAATGATTCAATCATGCTTATGTAATGACATCCCAGTAAAAATTCTGGACACTGAGGCACAGATGAGCTTCCCTGGTTAGCGATATTCTATGCACTGTCATACATCAATGAGGAGGAATGTTCTGACTACATGGGGAGAGGACATGGAAACTTCATATTTGGGGCCCTCCAGACTTCACTCTAAGTGTCTCTTCTTTTGGCTGACATGACATGTATCATTTTTTATATAATAAAACTATAATCTAAGTATAGTGCTTTCCTGAGTTCTGTGAGTTGTTCTAGTGAATGATCAAACCTAAGGGATCATGAAAACCTCCCAAATTTGTAACCAGCTGGTCAAAAGTGAGGGTAGCCCTAGGAATTCTCAAGTTTGCAGCTGGTATCTGAAACAAGGGTAGTCTTGTGAAGCACTGTATCCTTAACCTATGAAGTCTGGCCTAACTCTAGGTAGTTAGCATCAGAAGTGCATTACAAAGGCTGGCTTTACTATATTTACTGAGCTACTTTCTGTCTTTAAGTTCTTTGGTTCATATAGGAGTTGTGACCATTTTTAAAGAGTAAACCTATTTTGCATTATAAAAAATTTTTTAGAGCACTGTAATGGTAGATAGTAGTGAATATTTCTGAAGTAATCAGAAATCAGACATATTTTTATCCAGCAAATTTTTATTAAGTATATTCCATAGGTAAATTCTAGTTAGCAGGATTCAAAGATAAAATACATAATTTCTGCTGCCAGGGAGCTTACAGTCTAGGGAAGACTCAGACAAACCATTATAGTAGAATTAATCAGTGCTATAAAAGAAACATGAAATAACAAATACGGAATGCCAAATGAGCAGATGAAAAAGATAAGCAAGAGGCTTGGAAGAAGTGACATCAAGACTGAAGTATGAGAGCTGAGCAGGGAATAGCCAGGAGGAAGAGGTTAGAAGCGGAAAAGAGGGTGGCATGGAAGGTGGAGAGTGGAGTGCTCCCTGGGACTGAGACAAATTTGAACTGCACATAGGAGGTAAGAGTTGTTTTTAGAGAGAAACACAGGGCCAGAACACAAGATGCCTATGTACACTGTGCTAAGAAGTTTGGATTTTATCTTGAATTTGGTGGGGAAGCATTGAAGAATTTCAAGCAGGAGAATAAATTCGTAAGAGATGTGTTTCAGAAAAAAAATTTTGGAGCAGTGTTATGAATGGATTATATATCAGAAGAGACTGGAATCAGTCTTAGGAAGTGATGAAGTAATTCTGGAGGAAAGCAGTAAGGCCTTGCAATTAGGACAGAAAAAAGGAATTAGAACCAAGAGACATAAGATAAAATTGTACTTGATTCAACTGAATTTGTGGGGATAAGCACTGGGGAGACATCAGGGCTTGGTTTCAATGGTGCTTCTCTTCACTAAAGGGAATTCTGGAAGAAAAGCATCTTTGGTGGGAAAAAGGAGAGAGTTTTGCACATTTGAGATTCTGTAGAACAACTAAGTATAGCAGAAACACAGTTGAATGGAGGAGAAGGTAGCTCAGGAGAGAAACTGCAAGTGAAAATACAGGTAAGAGAGTCATAACTTTAAAAGTGATCTTGGAGCCATGGGAAGCAAATAAGATCATTAAGTAGGAGTCTGTTAAGAAAGGGTAAGACCAAGAAAGGAATCCCGAGAACACCAGTATTTGAGTAGACAGAATTAGAACGTATAGGAATTCAAGAGAAAATCATGTCTGCATCCAGTAGCAGACTGTTCCCTGGTTTAATAATATGCAGGTCATTAGAGACCATGGCAAGAATAGTTTCATTGAAATAGGGATGGAAGTCAGATAACATGGATTAAGAAAATAGAGGGGACAAGGAATCTGAGATGACCTCTGATAATATTTTCAATATGCTTGTGTGTGAAAGGAAGGAAAAGTATAGGGAAATAGCTAGATGGGGGCAACAATTAGAGGAAAGCTGTTCTGATTATTTTTAAGATGTATACATTCTCATAGGCTAAAGGGAAAAAGCCAGCAGGGAGAGAGAAATTAAAATTATGAAAAAGGATAACAGACGAAGCAAGGTCTCTGTGAATGTGGGAGAAGAGATTCAAAGCAATTCAGACAAGGGGTAGAGTGATATATGTTCATCAAACAAGATGAGGAATACTTTATTCTGTGTGGGGGTGGTGAAGAAACAATGGTAGGGAAAGCACTATAAAGAGAAAACTTAAGTTACAACTCAAAGATAAACTATTTACAGCACAAGAAATTCAGGGACAATGGAATTCCAATGAAATAGCCTGCTAATCTTTGAAAATGATACACAAGTAACAATTTATGTACACTCTCTACAGAGGAGTACCATGCAAAATATCACGCCTAAAGAATAAGAAGTATTTCCGTGCCATGCTTCCTTTTCCTGAGGATGCCAGGAATTAGCTATTAAAATGAATACCTAAGTGGAGATTCCTGTTTCTGCTGAGTACACAGAAAGCATGGCCATACTGTGGAGGGGTATTTACAACATTTTAAACTAGTAATTACTATTCATTTTTCTAGGAAAACAGTTTCATAAAAATAGCCCACAAAAACTGAATTCATCCTCTAACTAAAATTTTACAATAGAACTTTGGCAGTTTGCATAAAGAAAAAAAAAAAAAAGCCATACTGAAGTGATGTTAGGTAGCTGGCGAGAATCCTGACAAGGTGAGTGACTCATTCCTACACACCAACCCCACTGGGCACCTGATTCACATTTATGCCTCTGCAAAGTACATATTACTTCATGTGATGGACCATTAAGATAGCTTGCAAATTAGAAAATCAAATCCAGAATCTCAAGTATCTATTTCATTCATTTAATAAGGAAATCATTTTGTCCCAGTTGCAAAAATGAAGAGAACACAGCCTCCGCCTTCCAGGAGTACAAACTCTATTGGTGGACCTGAAAACAATGAATTACTGTAACAGGTTATATGCTACTAGGCGTAGGAATGAGAACACAAAAAAGGCAGTGCTTTAGATCTGAGAGTATAAGAAGGGTTTCCTGGAACACAGAATATATAAACTGACTCTTGACAATGAAGTGGAGTCTACCTGGAGGATGGCTGTAGGGGTTCTCCAGAGAATGGGAATAGCAGCAAAATGGTGACGGCAAGAAAAACCTGACTTCTAGAAAGTGGGTTTAGCATGGCTGGAGTAAAGGATATATAAAACAGGAGAATGGAATAGGATTGGAAAAATAGGGAAAACCTAAATTAGAAAGTCTATATATTAATCTAAGGAATTTGGACTTTTCTATGTAGATATGGCAGAAGGATTGAGCAATTTTAAAGAGATTACTATGAAATTTCTTTTTAGAGAGCACCCTATTGCAGTGTAAAAGATGGGTTGGGGCAATATTTGAGATAGGGAGTCCAGTTAGGAGGCTACTCCATGTGCAGGTGAGAAATAACAAAAGCTAGCATTAAAGTTTGAGCAGTGGACATGGAGAGTACTGGAAAGATATACGAGTTATTTAGCAGCCAAAACTAACAAGACATGAAGAGCAATTAATTAGGGAGTAAGAGAGAGCATTCTTAGTGTTAGTCTATTGCTAAGAAACTGGCATTCTGGGTAACGTGGAACCTCCAGTCTGTAAGGCTGAACTGAAGTCCACCTGCAATGCTGTCCCATCTGCAACAAGCTGGGATCCCTGGACAATACCCCATCAAAACAGTCCCCCAAACTGTGACATAAATAAACTGTGGTTATCTGGTGAGCATTCAAACATCCAAAAAGAGCTTCAATGTATTACCTAAATATTGTAAAAAGAACAGCATTAGACCAAGCTATCAGAGCAGTAACCAGTATAATTACTCTCCCCCACCCCGCTCTCCCACTGTACTACTTATACCTCTATTATAGTATGTATCACTGTATATTATCAAGTTGTCCCTATGGAGCACAGCTATTTACACTGTTTTCCCCACTTGAATATAATCTCTAGAGGGTACAGATAGTAACTTACACTTCTCTTTATCCCTGAGAGTACAGAACACATAGCCTTATGCATGAGAGGCATGTAAATATTTTTTGTATTGGAACAGGCACAATTACAGCCAATTAGGTATTACAGGGCTTCAAATTAGTTCTGGAAGGAATTAAGCTCAATCTTTGCATATGATGAACACTCATGAGCATGCAGGAATCTGTCAAAAATATGATCCTCCAGAAATAAGTCTAGCTCTCAGGAGGCTTTCTGGGAGAGGGGTGTAAAAAATTGCCCAAAGATCTGCAGAAATGAGTAATAACCTCAGCTCCCTTCATGCCTATTCATTCCTGTGTCCAGCTGGTTACAAGGGGGGAAAAAAATCCCCAACTCATTCTAGTTCTGTTGAAATCTCACCATAAAGTGGGGTTTTTGTTTGTAATAATCCAATGTGACGAATCTACAGTCTAACTAGAGAAATAACCTAAGAAATTAAAAGATATCAAAGGAGGAAGGAAAAAAATTGCAGATTAGGTGAGGTGGGAAGATACCATAGATGAGGGGCTTCTAAACCACAATGTAAAGAGTAAGATTCCTATGGGATAGAGTAGGAAAGGAACATTCCAGGTGAAGGCAACAACACTGAATAGTGGGAGGCCATTAAAGTTGAGACATGGTATCAAATAATTAAAGAAGACTATAAACACTGGGGCATGAATCGCAGCACATGTTGTCCAGAGAATACCATTCTTTAAAGTGCTATTTCAGCATGTAATCATATGGCATGTATCATTTAAAACAAACAAAAAGTTAAGTAACACCAGATTGAGGGTATCTATCCAAGCAGAAACATGGCAGGTGAAAAAGTTTAAGAAATAGGCAACTGGTCACTGGGCCACCATGATCATTTGAGCAGGCTGTATGGAGTCCATGTGAATGGCACCTCCTAAAGTTGCTCAGTGCCCAACCTGTTCAAAAGTACTCATTGACCCTGACAGTTTCAGACAGGTAAGTACTTAGCTTTTTGGAGGTCTTGCTTTGCAAAAGGAACTCACTTAAGGTGAGATGGAGCTGAGGGCAAGAAATCAAGTCTCTCTCAGAAGACTGAAATCAGTTTTACAGTTTGATCTCCTGAAGTAACAAGACAGAAATGCATGTAGTGATGAACTAATTACAAGAATGCTTTCCATTCTAACCCACTTCTTCCACAGAACAGATACGGAACTCTATCACCGAGAAACACAGGGAACAGAAAGTGAATAACACACAGAAACACAGATGAACAGAAAGTGAATAAAACATGTTGAGAGATGCCAGTATCAAGATCAGTGTGAATCTGAGTGTAATTTCTATGGCCCCAGAGTATTACAAAGCCATGCCCCCCCCAAACCAACAATCTACCAATGGAGTTTAACTGGCCACACAACAAAATTATTAGAAACTAAAAAAATGTCATCACATCATTATTCAAGAAAAAAATGTTCAAAACTTATTTTTTTTATTAATACCACTTTCTTCTTCCATTACAAATAACATTTCAGCTACATTATAATTTTTAAGAGCTTCAAGCATTATCCTGGAAATCCATGTTTTCTGAGTACCAAATATTCTCATTGCAAATTCACTTTTTTTTTTATGGGAAGGGAGAATGGTTCTGAAGTGTAATTTTACCTGAACACATGGAATTGTGTAAAACCAACTGACCAGAGAAAATCTTTGTTCGGTAGTAATATTAACCAATGTTAATTGGTTACTAAACTGCAGGCCTTTTGACATACACTTTACTCATATATTAATTCCTCACAAAAACCTAAAGACAGGAATATTTATAATGGTAGCTAACATTTACTGAGTGACTACTGAGTACAAGACACTGTTAAACATACTTTATATGGACTATTTCCTCATTTAATCCACATGATAGCCCTATGAGAGAAGAACCTTTATTATCTACATTTTACACATAATGTAATTGAAAATTTGGGAACTTCCCTAAGGTCACTAGTGCTAGTAAGAGAAGCCAGAATTCAAGCCCTATAGTCTGACTCCAAAGCCCAGGCTCCTGACCACAACTTTTTACTGCTTCTGCAATTGGTATACTTGGAATAAACAATATTTTTGACACTACTGTTAGAATTCCATCAAATATTATTTAATGAATACCTCAAGAGGAACAACAGCCAGAAGAAAAGATATGATTAAAATTGATTCTATATGAGCCCGGGTCCCAATAAGCCATTATTTTCAGAAAATTTTTTTGAATTTTTTTAAAAGATTTTATTGATTTGAGAGAGAGAGAGAGGGAGGGCGAGGGAGCAGGAGCTGGGGGAAGGGCAGAGGGAGAAGCAGACTCCCGCTGAGCAGGGAGCCTGATGTGAGGTTTGTTCCTAGGCAGAGGCCTTGGGATCATGACCAGGAGCCAAAGGCAGCTGCTTAACCAACTGAGCCACCCAGGCGCCCCTGTTTTCGGAAAATTTAATGAGCTCTGACAGTGAGTTTAAAAATGCTAAAAAGAAACAATGCTACTCAAATAAATAACAGAAAATATTACTACAAAACAAACCAAAAACCAAATAAAGTCAAGTAAAAATCCAAGGAAATAAGATTAGGGTAAATCATATCCTATGCCTGCCTAGGATTTAAAAAACGCAAATGAAATCCACTCCAAGGAAATTAAGTTTGTGGAACTTCTGCAATTTCACATAGACAGAGGTTTAATTTAGGGTGAAAATGTTTCTAGATTTATTGTGGAAAAAAAATCACTCTCTATAAGTATGATAAGTGACCATACTGCTAAATTTGAATAACTCAAGGTCTACACAGTTTATTAGTATACATATTTAATCACAATTTATGTGGTTTAAAAAATTATATTCTGGTTATGTTAATTTCCAGGCTTAAGGAATTATTATATTGCTCCTTTTCATATCAAATTGTTTAAAAGAGGGAAAGTAGGGAAGGAGGAAGAAGAGGAAGAGACTTACTGTTGGGGTATAGAACAAGTAAAGCAAAGGCCACAAAGTGCAAAGAGCCCAGGTTGATTCCTGATGTAGAATGCTTTCCATTCTAACCCACTTCTTCCACAGAAGGAAGCTTCTGAATCCCATAATATGTGTTAGAAACCATTTAGCTTAAAGCATTCATTTTACCAATAGCAAAACTAGTTCAATTTACATAGTTACTGGTAACAGAGCCAGAAGTGGGCATCCTGACCATGGGCATTCTCTTTGGGGATAACTTTATTCTTTAAGCACATGGTCATTGTTGCACACATATTAAGGCCCGTTTAGAAAATGGGTTTAACTTACTTACAAGTACAGATTCAGCAGTTAAGTAACACTGTGGTGCAGGAAATAAATACTTCTCCTTTTAAAAAATAAATTTACTTAGAAATGTTTTCAATTAATACTACCTTTTTTCATCAGAACTGCAAATTAAAACCATGAGCTATCACTACATCCCCACTAAAATTCAAAAAAACTCACAATACCAAGTGTTGGCAAGGACATGGAGAAACTAGAACCACCAACAGTTGGCAGAAATGTAAATTGTACAAGTACTTTGGAAAATTGTCTGGCACTATCTACTAAAGTAAAAACATGTATCTTATAACCTAGCGATTCCAATTCCTGCATAATGTTCCAACAGAAATGAGTGTTTGTGTCCAACAAAAGACAGATACAATATTCATAGATTTATTCATATTGGCCCCAAACTAAAACAACTTAAATGTCCATCAACAATAAAAAAAGAGTGATACGTTCATAAATGGAATACTATTCAGCAAAGAAAAAGAATGAACTATGCAACACCAAACGACATGGATGAATCTCACAGAAATAAAGGTGAGCCAAAGAAGCCAGACATGAAAGAGGACATAATACATGATTCCATTCATAAGAACAGAAAAACTGATTTATGGGACTAGAAGTCAACTAATGGTTACCTTGGCAGGGGGAAGACATTTCCTGGGAAGGGACAAAGGGAACCTTCTGGGATGCTGGAAATGTCCCTTATCCTGAACTGGGTAATGTGTACATGGTTGTACACAAATGTAAGAATTTATCCAATTGTACACTTATGATTTTGAGGAATTTGCTGTATGTAAGGTATATCCTTACATACTGCTGTATGTAAGGTAGTATTAATTGAAAACATTTCTAAGTAAATTTATTTTTTAAAAGGAGAAGTATTTATTTCCTGCACCACAGTGTTACTTAACTGCTGAATCTGTACTTGTAAGTAAGTTAAACCCATTTTCTAAACGGGCCTTAATATGTGTGCAACAATGACTCTTTTGCTCAACTTTCTGTGAGATTCATCTGTTCTGTGTTAACAGTAGTACATTCTTTCTCTTTACCACATAGTATTGTATGAATGTACCACAACTATCCTTTTTATTGTTGTTGGACATCTAAAAGTTTTTATAAAAAGACTAATTTTTAGATACCAAATGAACATCTTCTCTGCTCACTACATTTCATTTACTAAAATATTATTTGCATATTAGCCATCTTATACTTTAAGTATCAACAAATTGCCAGGCAACACTTATTTGGTGCTGACCAAGTCTACAATGCTGAACTCTGTGACAGAATGATAAAACCAAAGACAGGTTTTCTCAGAAAGAGCACCTCAGAGTATAACAATGTTTGCTTAAGATGACCTTTTGTGAATCAGTAAAATATGGTATCTAATGGACTGGTCTTAAAAGTAATGAACTCATGTAATTATTTCATCGAACTATTGTGAAAAGGGAAAAAGAATAAGAACCAATCTAAGTGGGATGGAGAAGGCTAATTCTCATAATCTGATGGACTCTGTAGATAATGATAAAATTAATTCCAAACTCTATTATTAGTCAACAGTTATTGAATCTTTACCAATTGCTGGGCACTATGCTAAGCCCTTTATATGTATTCTTTCATTTATCCTCACAACAATCCAATGAGAGGTGGTACTATTATCTCTATTTCATAGATGAAGCAGCTTGAGATTTAGAAAGGCAAAAAGGAAACTACTGAGTGGAAACTCCTGGACTTAAGCCAAGGTCTCAATGACACGGAAATCTTAATTTTTTTCTTTTTTTTTTTTTAGAGGGAGGGAGGAGGGGCAGAGGGAAAGGGAGAGAATCTCAAGCACACTCCCCATTGAGCGTGGAGCCTGATGTGGGGCTCAATCACAACGCTGAGATCATGACCTGAGCCGAAATCAAGAGTCGGATACTTAACTAAGCCACCCAGGAGCCCCTAAAACCTTAATTTTTAACCATTAAGCAAACTTCCCTCTGCAGAGTCATTCCCTTATAAAAAGTTTATTTGTAATTTATTTACATTATGTAATTAATTTACATTATGTAATTAATTTACATATGTAGATGTTGATTCATTCATTCAACATATATCTACTGAGCATATGCCAAAACACTGTTCACATTAGTAAACCAAATGGACCAAAAAAAAATCCCTGCCTTTATGGTGTTTATATTCTAGTAGAAGGACACTGACCATAAAAATGGACACAATAAATAAGTAAATCACACAGTTATGTTTGAAGGTGAACAGTGCCAAGGGGGAAAAGAGCAGATGAAGAATTGGAAGTGTATAGTTCTTTGTTTCTTTATTTTACCCCCCACCCTAGCAAAACTCAGCTCTGGATGCGTACAGTCTTATAGTTTTTCTAAGAAGTGAGTTCAGAGAAGCAGGGCAGTGGTACAGTAAGTGGGAGCATGTGGCTAATACAGAGCCTGGTAGGTCCTTTTTAAAAATTTTGCCTTTGAGTGAAGGGGAAACCACCCTCCTTCTCCAACTAAATCTTGGCTAATTGTCATATGCTTCCCTGAATAGATCTTAAAAGGGCACTGTGTAATTGTTTAAACATAGGAAGAGTGAAACTATGCACCCCCAATTCTACCTTTTTATCAACAGACTTTGGAGGAAGGAATCAACAAATATAACTTCTCCCAAAGCAATGCTATCTTTAATTTTCACTATTTGTGAATTGATATAAAATAATGACTATCAATCAATTTGGGGTCCCTAAGCTCTAAGAATATTAATCAAGATTTCCTCTAACAATGAGACAATCTCTGGGAACATGCAGGTTAAAAGGCCAGCTTCAGAGTAAAATAATATTCTCTATTCACAATGAGGTCAGATGGAGTTTACCCAGTAGCCCTGATGTCTTCTTTTCAATAGACAAACAATGAACTCAAATAGGAAAATTGAAGGATGACTTCTTTTAGATGTAAGTTAATTACAATTTGTTCATAATGTAATGCAGTATCTCAACTGTTTTCACTTTAAAATATAACTACTATATGATGTGTTTATGACAATGAAATGGAAAAGCCATCAGTATTAACTTCTTATGACTATCTACATCTTTCACATTTTATGACTACTGCCTGAAGGTCACAGATTAGATATAAGGAAGAATTTCTGACAGTGTGGGTACTAGAAATGAGTTACTGACAAAGGTTATGAAAACAGCTTAAAGATCTTTCAGGAAAAGCATAAATGTTCACCCTCAGGGATAATTTGGTACTCTCCTACCTGCAAGCAGGAATATAAAGAAGAAAACTCTTTAGGCCTCATTTATCCTTGTTATTCTTTAAAATAAAAAGGCTTTCACTTCATCCTTTTTTTTTTTTTGGCTCTAGAATCACATTTCTTTTTTTTTTTTTTTTTTTTTTTTGTAATTCTAATACTTTATTTATTGCAATTCTAATACTTCAAAGACACTGTAAAAATGGTGCTTATTTTAAAAAAATGTAAATCTGGCATATTATGGTGGCCACTGTAACACATTTGACTTAAATTCACATTACTTTGAAATATGTGTTTTGTAAAAGTCTCACTTCATTTTTATTTTATTTTATTTTTTTTTTATTATTTTGTCTTTCTGTTTTTTTTTTTTTTTTAAATTTTTTTTTTTATTCTTATGTTAATCCCCATACATTACATCATTAGTTTTAGATGAAGTGTTCCATGATTCATTGTTTGTGCATTAGAATCACATTTCTTTATAACCATCCCCCTCTTTTCTGTTAGATGTGAGATTCAAATTTGCTATGACATTTTAAATATGTATTCTGACTAACTGCTTTCATTATCATCAAAATAATGCTACCATATTGATTAAAAACTGAAACTGTTTTAAAGAGAAATTCTCCAAGCTCTGCCTAAATTAGGTGAAGAAATGATATCATTTAATCAGCTATATGCTTAGCTATGTTTTGTTAATCTGTTACCTAGATGAGGGGTTTATCTTTCATGCAAAATGCACTCAATATGTCTACTTATGTCTGCAACTCTCTTGGAAATGCATCAAAAAATAAGATGGGTTGATGGCTGGGTGAATGGATAAACATGTGATAAAGCAAACACAGCACAATGTTAACAACTATAGAACTTAAGAGGTGACTATATGGATGTTTACTGTAAAACTGTTTCAACTTTTCTAGGTGTTTGAAATTTTTAATAATAAATGATTGGGAAAAATGCAATCATATTTGAAACTGTTTTAAATGGGATGGGAGAAATGTCCAAATCACAAAGAATAATTCCACAAAAAAAGACTATGCAAGACGCTGCTGATTATATTTATTGAGTTGCGGGAGAAAAAGATTTCCACAACACCTTTATCTATCTCCAGAAAAGTCCCCCAAATTTACACTTCTATTGAGAAATGAAGGCAGGTAGAAAGATTTAAGAACTCTATAGGGAAAGTAGTTCCTTTGACTGAATTCTGAAGAGTAAAAACTGAAATTGCTTCTGTGTCTAAAAAGAATGTTACCTTACCTACCCAGAATAACTTCATTTTCAATACAGACTTCCTGAAAGAAGATAAATTACACCTTCTTTTCAATTAATTACTCCTTTGGCACTGTCCTTTCACTGTAAATCTACCTGGAATTACTCAAAACAAATCTGACAAAAACATATAAAAAATGACCAGTATGTTGGAAAATTTACCTACTCAACAGGGTGTATATGAGGTATATGTGAACTGTGTCATAAATCTTTTAACATAAATAACTTTCTGAAGTGGCATGAACAAGGCATGTTTTTGTTTGACATTCCATCAATGACTTTTGGTAGTCATCTAAAACACACCACACCCTGCATTTCATAAAGATAGAAAAATACATCATAACTCAAAGAAATTGCTGAGCTACCAGTGTATACATAATGATTTATTTAACAAACATTTACTGAATACTATGTGCCAGACACTGTGCTAAACCTTAGGGATGAGAATATAAGATATAGGACCTAACTGTATGAAACTGATGGTTTGGTAAGGAAGATACATAAACAGACAATTACAAAACACTTAAGTTGACTGATAAGTATATGCACAGAGTAGTACTATAATTAAAAGGAGATACCTAACCTAGCATATGGATCTCTGGAAAGGCTTCCTAAACTTAGTCTTTTTTTTTTTTTTTTTTAAGATTTTATTTGAGAGAGAGCATGCTTGCATGCATGAGCAGGGTGGGGGCAGGGGTAGGGGCAGAGGGAGAGGGAAAGGGAGAAGCAGCCTCCCGACTAAGCGCCGAGCCCAACATGGGGCTCGATCTCAGGACCCCAAGATCATGATCTGAGCCAAAATCAGATGCTTAACTGACTGAGCCACCCAGGCGCCCCCTAAACTTAAGTCTTAAAGAATGAGTAACAGTGATCTAGATAAGAGATAATGGGAGAGAGTATTCTATGCTGAGATGGCAGCCTGACTAAAGTCATAGAGACACAAAGGAGAATGTTGTGGGCACAGAAGAGTACTGCTAAAGAAGCTCATGGTATGGAGTGGAGAGACATGAGGCTAGAGAGAGGTAGGCAGTGGTCACTCCAGGAATGATCCTGTGGGGTATGTTAAAGAGCCTGGACTTTCCCTTGGCCTCAAAAGGATTTTTAGAAGGGAATGACATCAAAGAAATGGAACAAATAATCCTAAAATTTGTATGGAACCAGAAAAGACCCCGAATAGCCAGAGGAATATTGAAAAAGAAAAGCAAAGCTGGTGGCATCACAATTCCGGACTTCAAGCTCTATCACAAAGCTGTAATCATCGAGACAGTATGGTACTGGCACAAAAACAGACACATCGATCAATGGAACAGAATAAAGAGCCCAGAAATGGACCTTCAACTCTATGGTCAACTAATCTTTGACAAAGCAGGAAAAAATGTCCAATGGAAAAAAGACAGCCTTTTCAACAAATGGTGTTGGGAAAATTGGACAGCCACATGCAGAAGAATGAAATTGGACCATTTCCTTACACCACACACAAAAATAGACTCAAAATGGTTGAAAGAACTAAATGTGAGACAGGAGTCCATCAAAATCCTAAAGAGAACACAGGCAGCAACCTCTTCGACCTCAGCCTCAGCAACTTCTTCCTAGAAACATTGCCAAAGGCAAGGGAAGCAAGGGCAAAAATGAACTATTGGGACTTCATCAAGATAAAAAGCTTTTGCACAGCAAAAGAAACAGTCAACAAAACCAAAAGACAACAGACAGAACAGGAGAAGATATCTGCAAATGACATATCAGATAAAGGGCTAGTATCCAAAATCTACAAAGAACTTACAAACTCAACACCCAAAAACAAATGATCCAATCAAGAAATGGGCAGAAGACATGAACAGACATTTTTCCAAAGAAGACATCCAAATGGCCAACAGACACATGAACAAGTGCTCAACATTGCTCGGCATCAGGGAAGTCCAAATCAAAACCTCAATGAGATACCACCTCACACCAGTCAGAATGGCTAAAATTAACAAGTCAGGAAACGACAGATGTTGGCAGGGATGCAGAGAAAGGGGAACCCTCCTACACTGTTGGTGGGAATGCAAGCTGGTGCAGCCACTCTGGAAAACAGTATGGAGGTTCCTCAAAAAGTTGAAAATAGAGCTACCATACAACCCAGCAATTGACTACTGGGTATTTACCCCAAAGATACAAATGTAGGGATTTGAAGGGGTACCTGCACCCCAATGTTTATAGCAGCAATGTCCACAATAGCCAAACTATGGAAAGAGCCAAGATGTCCATTGACAGATGAATGGATAAAGAAGATGTGGTATATATATACAATGGAATATTATGCAGCCATCAAAAGGAATGAGATCTTGCCATTTGCAACAACGTGGATGGAACTGGAGGGTATTATACTGAGCGAAATAAGTCAAACAGAGAAAGACATGTATCATATGACCTCACTGATATGAGGAATTCTTAATTTCAGGAAACAAACTGAGGGTTGCTGGAGTGGTGGGGGGTGGGAGGGATGGGGTGGCTGGGTGATAGACATTGGGGAGTGTATGTGCTATGGTGAGTGCTGTGAATTGTGTAAGACTGTTGAATTACAGACCTGTACCTCTGAAACAAATAATACATTATATGTTAAAAAAAAAAAAGAAGAATATAGCAGGAAGGGAAAAATGAAAGGGGGGAAATCGGAGGGGGAGACGAACCATGAGAGACTATGGACTCTGAGAAACAAACTGAGGGTTCTAGAGGGGAGGGGGATGGGAGGATGGGTTAGCCTGGTGATGGGTATTAAAGAGGGCACGTACTGAATGGAGCACGGGGTGTTATATGCAAACAATGACTCATGGAACAGTACATCAAAAACAGATGATGTAATGTATGGTGATTAACATAACATAATAAAATTAAAAAAAAGGAATTGACATTTTCAGACTGCATCTTAGCGAGGTCTCTCCAGCCCCTGAAAGAAATATAAATGTGAGGGAGACATGGTGACCAGCTGTGGGAGTGACATGAGGACCTAAAAGACTGTGACAGTAGGTATAGTTTCTATTAAGAAAGGCAGATACATCAGATTGGATGCAGGGTAACTTCCAAGTGTCTGGCTAAAGATGATAATGCCTTCCATTCAAAGTAGGTAATATAGAAGGAAAAGCCAAGTTGAAAGGGAAGATGATGGATTCAGCTTTTGATGTGAATGTGATATGCCTCTGGGTTATCTAGGTAATTTCCAGCAGGAAGTTAAATATAGAAGGCTGAAGGGGAGGTCTGAAATGGGAGGCTAAAATTTGAGTCAGCAAAATACTAGAGATAGCCAAAATTATGAGTGAATATTCCCGGTATTATTTTGTTATTGCTTTCAATTTCAGCCATTCTAATAGGTAAGTACTAGTATCTCATTGTGGTTTTAATCTTTATTTCCCTAATGTCTAATGATGTTTAGCATCTTTTCAAAGCTTCTTTGATATTAGTGTATCTTCTTTGGGGATTTATTTATCTTATTCTCTGTGAGATTCTTATTCAAATTCTTTGCCTATTTAAAAAATTGTTTTCTTATTTTTGCCTTTTGAGAGTTATTTATGTATTCTTGATACAAGTCCTTTATCAAATATATGCTTTGCAAATATTTTCTCCCCGTGTGTGGCTTCAACAATGTCTTTTGAAGAGCATATGTTTTATCTCGTTGAACTTCAATTTCTCAATTTTTTCTTTCCTACATCATGCTTTTGATGTTGCACCTGAGAAATCTTTACCTAAGTAAAATCACATGTATTTTCTGTCTAGGAAATTTTATAGTTTTTTGTTTTCCATTTACATCTATGATCCATTTTGAGTTAATTTTGTTTATGGTATGAAGAATGTATGGATGTAATGATACTAGATAGAATCAGTCATGAAGAGTGTATTGAATGAGAAGTGCAAAGGGTAGATGGAACCTAAGAAAAAACATAAAATTAAGGCATAAGAAACAGGTGTTGGGCAAAAAAGACTCAAGGCATTGTCTTAAAAGCAGCAGGAAAATTCTGAATAATCAACACTGCCTACTAAGATAAACAATGGAAATTGTCTTTTTAATTTGGATGAGGTCACTAGTGACCTTACCAAGAGCATTTACAGTCAAAACAAACCATTCCGATATCAGAACTATATCTAACCAACCACTCTATAGGAATTCCCCCTGTGGAAGCAATTG